>NW_010142979.1:0-8781 GCF_000699245.1 Pterocles gutturalis | reverse complement strand
CTGACCCATGAGTGCGCAATAGCAAAAGGAAATAATCGCTGATACTCACTGCTCTTCAGTCTTTTTTGGTTCTAAATCTGCAGAACTCAGGAATCAGGAAATGCCTGCAGAAAGGTTTTGAGGAGGTCACAGGAACAGAAGTATGCTACAGTGCTGCTTTATCTATGGATAAACAAAATATGGCCACTTACAATAAAGAAAAAAGAGTTTATTCTCTTTCAGTTCAGAACTGTATCTCAAAATCCACAAAAAGTAACATTTGCATTTTCTGGCTTCACAAACAATACTGTAATGTAATATTAAGATCTCCACAACTGCGCTTAAAACATCAGCTAGCAGCTGTTAATCAGGAGAGTACCTTACTTCAGCTCTTATCTTGCATAGGATGGATTAGCACGTTTATATTTTCCTGTCTGTTTGTTATGCTACAAAACAAAGACTCTGGCACAATCTATACTTAGTAAAGATTTTTTTATACTAATTTCCTCTGTATCAAAAGATACAGTAAACATATGTACTAAGGATAGCTCTCTTGCAACTCAGCACACTGAGCTGTTTTGCTCTAACTTTGCAAAATGTAATATAAATTTCCAAGTAGAAGAAGTGTTAAAAGTCTGTTCTTGCAAACTATTATGTGGAACCAGGCCTC
This sequence comes from Pterocles gutturalis, assembly GCF_000699245.1. NCBI lineage: Eukaryota > Metazoa > Chordata > Aves > Pterocliformes > Pteroclidae > Pterocles > Pterocles gutturalis. The sequence continues at coordinate 8,132 of NW_010142979.1, read as the reverse complement.
TCTCATATCAATAAAATAGTCTCCACAGTGACACTCTTGTCCTTTCTCTAGACACTTTCTGCCAGGTAAGAGACAGAGAAATGCAAAACAGCCTTAAAAGCTCCATATCTGATCAGAGGAAATTCTCCCAGCGCAGGCTAGGCAGAGACTGCCAAAGGCTTTGTTCCATTTCCCTTTTAATAAGCCATTGCAAAGAGGTCTGAGTTAATTTTTCAGGCCGCTTTATGGCGTGAAGGCAACAGCCTGGACAAAGTCTGTTGCATTCACCTCGTACAGCAGGCCAGCGCTGGGAGGATGATGAGGCTGCTTGAAGGCAACACAGCCTCAGCCGTTCTGTGCTATTGGTTGCATGCAGTGCTGGATCTTCTTCCATTGGTTTCTGTGGGATTCTGACTCCACTCTTGCCACTTAAAGTGCAAGTGGACTCTCTGCTAATAAGCTACCTGATGTTTTTCATGAATACTGAATAGAGTCCAGAGACTAAAGAAAAATCATAAGGAGAATGAAACATGCAATATATACCCAATGCAGAAGCCTGTGTTTTCTACAGCACGTTTTCCCTTCCGTGATGTTCTGAAGTGTTTGTTCATGTTCTCTCATTATCTCCCCATCTTTACCAGTCAGAATAGATACCCTGTGATAAACATGTGCAGGAAACTAAGCCCCAGAACAACTCCAAGATTAGCCTGAGACTACTTGGTGAACTGGCTGGAGATGGGAAGACTGCCCAGCTCTCTCAGTAATCCCTCCTTGGCCCCAGTTCAGCAGAGCACTTAGGTACTTGTTTAACTTCAACAAGATACAGTGCTTTACTGTGAATCATACACTTTTTTTATTATTATCAGTTTTACTGCAAGGCGAGGGAATTAGGTCTTAGGTAAGGCCTTGAAGCAAACAGGAGCAATAAATTCAACATCCTAAGGCTCTGCATCCTGGGTCTGTCAGAGCCCCCAACCAGAAGGAGGATGAGGTTCAGAGACCGTGGCCCAGCTAATTTCCTCCTGCTGTAGGAGACAGCAGTGAGATTAGTGCCTGCAGGATTGCTGCCATGTAGAGCTGTGCTAGTCATAGCTGGCTACATCCACTAGCCACTTTCCTCATTATTCGGTCAAGTAAGAAAATCGTCATTTGTTGGAAAAGCCAAAAGAAGAGTTGATAACTGCTGATGTATTTTTTTGAGAACACACAACTATGGCTATCACTCTTCATTGTAAAAATACAAATATTTTCTTTATAACATCTTCAAAAAATCTTTTTTCATTACCTGCATGGAAGCCCATTTTTCACAGCCTCTGAAATGAAACCCTGCTCTTCAGGAGAAAGCCAAGCAATCGATTGCAGTGAACACTGGACCTTGCTTCCTCCTGATGCATCACACAAATAAATTTTCAGTCTTCTGAGCAAACTGGGCTGGTCTCCACGTTTGGGGAAAAAAAGTTTTGAGATATTATGATTAATGTTTCTGTGACAGATAAATACATTACTCGACTGAAGTTTTACAAACATTCCCTCTTCTATGATGATTTAAATTCACTTACTGTGTGCTTTGGCATAGCGCGGGGATGTTAAGGCGAGGCAGCAACATCTCTGTGGTTAAGGCTGAAGCTAGCTTCCGTTACAGCACCCTGTTTCCATCCCTTCATCATAACTTTGGCTTGGAAAGCTGGTTGAGTCTGAAGTTTGCCAGGTATATTTTAGTCACTTTTGCAAAAACTGAGGAAAAACAGCCAAATTACTTCCAAGTTATGGGCTGTTAAAACTTACTCTGATTTTAAATATTTACTCTTAATTAGTATTTTCAGTCCTTGTCTTCAGTTTGATTGATTGAGTTGAATTAATGCAGTCCATCGCAACACTCCTGTCTGAAGAAAATGTCATTGTAACTTGATAATTCTCCCCAGCTGAATGACTGTGACTGTGGAGTGATGTCCTCTCCCTGACCCTTGCGTGCCCCATTAGGAGGGGTTATTGTCCCCAACCCCATCTCTGATGCTTGTCTTTGCCCATCTGCTGGAGACTGTCCCTCCTTTTGATGTCTTGGGAGGACTAAGTGAGCCCCAACTTATTCCAGCCGAGGTGAACTGGGTTACTTTAAACAATTACACAGTGATTCACTGCTAACCTCGCTCTCTTGCACTGGTGCAGGTAGGGAGCACTCACGCTAGCAGATCTGCTCTCCTTTCTTTGAGAAAGGTTGCCTTCACCAAGGGAGCACTATTAACAAAATGAAGCGGCACCACTGGCCAGCAGCTCCCTCCACAAGTACAATTATTTCCAGTGCCTGGGCCTTGCTATCCATGTACGAGGATCTGAGCCAGTGTTATGTTCACACTTTTGATCAAACTAGTACAAATATTTGCCTTTCTCTACCTCAAAAAATACTTGGAATCACACTTCTAACCTTGCTATATAATTAAATCCTCTTAATTTGTGCACTGACAGTTTACAAAGAAAAATGGCTGGCATTGTGCAAAGGTATAAACCACTCTCATTATTCATAAATCTGAGTCCAAACAGTTTTGTTTGTTTCAGAAGGAATTATGAGTTCACTTATGTTCTTGCTGAGATCAAGGGGGCTTTTTTGGCATTGGTTTGAGTGGGATCATGACTGAAAACTACATATTTTGAAATCTTCTTCCATTGCCCATGTCTCATCAAGATTTTCTTCTCTGTGGGAGGTGACTTAAGTTACCTGCTGAGTGGCAAGAGGGCTTTATTTACAACAAATGCTTTCCACGAGTCTCTCAAGTTTTACAGAGCACTTCATTTTTCTGTTAGTTTTCACCACAGAAGGAATCAATCCACAAAATGTAGTACTGGCAAGTAATAAAGGTGCTAGTCATCGTTAGTGCACCATTGCCATCACTTGCTTAAAATGTGATGACTGATTGCAAATTTAATCCATTGAGAGATGGGGTTTGCTGCCTCCACATCTAAATAAAATTTAGCAAACAAACTCAAAACGCTAATTATTGATGAGCCACGGTACTGTGATTTCAATCCACTGACCATGATGGAAGTGTCTCTTTATATTAAGTGTCCTATCGCTGATTAAAACACTGACTGCTGCCTGAATTGCAACTGTCATCATTGTATCTATTTTCCCAGTGAAATACATATTTTAGAGCCTTGTTGCTGTTTTGCAATTTTTAAGTTAAAAATAAATAACATAAAATAGAGGCACGCTGTTTTCAATGTATCAGTGTTCTTTCAATTAAAATTCAAATAAAACAAGATACTGCTTTAGAATAAAAACTGAACTGGTCCAACTTCTAATCTGAAAACTCCACAGCCTTGGGGAAATCGAGATCAGCATGTGATCTCTCGCACTCCCTTTTGTAATGAACTGTGTGCTCTGAGCCCTTCTCTGATGTAAAGCTAATCCAGCTCAATCCACTCTGGCCTCACATTCCAAATTATGCTTCTTGCTGGGCTTGTTTTTATCTAAGTGCAGAATTTGATGGTTTTTACAAATAAGGTTTTTCCCCCCTCTCCCTCTTCACAAGCTTCCCTCCCACTCTCTTGCCAAACTCCCTGCTCTTGGCTTCCCCTTTCTAAAACACTCTTCCTTCCCATATGATCTCCAAATTAATCATCACTCTCCCTCCGTCTCTCCTCTCTGTCCCATTTTTCCTCACTTCATCCTGTTTCCTTCCCTTTTCAAAGATCTTTTAGTCGTAAGTTTCCTCATTCCTCATCTCTTCTATCATTGTTACTTACATGACAGTAGCAGCTTGTTGCAATTTTTAAAAAATAACTCTACAGTTCGGTCCTCGCTGCACTTGTCTCTAAGTATACCCTTTTAAAAATAAATCTGTAATACAGTATTGGGTGTTCACCAGAAGAAGAGGCACTAGTTTTGGAGGAACAGGTATCAAAAGCCTTGGTTATGATCAGTAGAAACTATGAAATATTGCAAACAGAGTAGGTACAGAAGCAGCTCTTATGCCGAGTTATTGCAATTGTAAGATGAGCTGCACTAGTTTTGTATAGGCAGAAGCCAATTAATGTAAATGTATCCACTTTTCTTTTGAATCAATTGATTTTCTTGCTGTGCCTTATGCGACAATGGCAGAAATTTGCATCCATCCAGTTTTACAAATAAATACATGGTCTTCCTGAGAACTCTTCAGTTTGAAAAGCCACTTGACCTGAGGAAGAGTTCTACCTCATTAAATAGCTTAATTTAAGAGACTGAAGTATTACTGAGGAGAGTTTAACTTTTGAAGGTGGCATAACACGGGTAATAGATTCTGGAGACAGTGGAAGAAAACTTCAGTGTAGACAGAGGAATCCACAGGAGAGAACTGGACTATGGAGGGACTAAAGGCTTGAAAAGTTGCAGACATTATAGACTACAGAAACAAGACAGAAAAGAAAATAAAAGAAGAGGCTTAAATTTATGTATTTAAGAAAGGAAAGTAAAAGGAATCTCAGATTGCTATACAGACACTAATTAACCTTTACAGCATCCCTAGGAGCTTTGGCAGACTTGGTCCCACTTTTACAGGGAAAAAATAACATCTTGAGAGATGAAACAGCACTGTCAGAGTGCAAACAGGGTCCTGTTTGGAGGCCAGCATGAGATGTGATTTTGGTCGGTTCCAAGCCTGTATCATAAAAGCAGGATTCAAAATAATAACAATTTCACACAGTTATAAATGTAATTCCATTGCTTTCTCTCCTCTTCTTTAATTGCGGAGGCTATCTTGTTTCTATTGAGAGCACAGCACCCCTGGACACTTCAGCAGGGCCAAAAGCACGTCATGTCTTCACAGAAAATTGTATCGTGGTGGCCATACTCTCATTAGTTTTAAATGAAGACTAAAACCAGGGGAATGAGGCCGATACAGAAACAGAGAAGTGAGATCAGTATGGTGTGATTTGTCTCTGAGGTAAAATTAGTTCAGCCATTCACAGAAAATCGTTCAGAGTATAAATAAGACTCCAAAGACTAATAAAAGAAGCATGAGGGAAGGGAAAGATAATTCCATACTTACAATATCTAGATACATACACACATTTATGATCATTGTTTTGGGATTAGGTAAATAATAAGCATCAATTTTGCCAGCTACCATTTAGTGCTTGTACTTGGACTTATCTATAGACCTCACAAGAGAAATAGGTCTTGGCAAGACAGTTAGAGAGGAAAAGAATAATAGATTTACAAGCCTTTAAAAACATTCAAGCATGTTACTAAATGCATTATTATAGGTACTGAGACTAATTAAGTTCTGTGATAGTCATCAGTTTCAGTGAAAAGACCTCTCTGTCCACTAGGATTAAGTTTGCCCCAGTGGTAAAACTTATGTGAAACTACAATGCTACAGATACTAGAACAAGTTTTGCTCACTTCACACATGCAAGCCTTCAGTGTCATCCTGGAGTGCAACCAATGTGTCTTATAATAATCTAAGTTATTACTATAGTTGAGACGACAGCCACAAGACCCCTTTGCAAATGGTACCATCATGTGTCTAAACACACGTTCTCTAAACTGGGTGCCAGTACTTTTTTTGCAGAGTACTGCCCAAATTTTCCTCCGGCTATGAACTGCTACGTCAGTACAAACCACATGTGCCTACAAAACGAAGTTCTGGAGAACAGAAAACCCTGGATGCAAAATTTTGTCAACATATAAAGGCCACTCGTGACTACTTGTCCAAAAGCATGTAACAGATCTACCAGTCACAAGCATGTATTCATCTGTAGGGGAAGTGTATGGCATCCCTCTCAAGTTGGGTGTCCATCTCTTCTCCCAAGTAACAAGTGATAGGATGAGAGAAAGTGGCCTCAAGTTGTGCCAGGGGAGGTTTAGTTTGAATATTAGGAAAAATCTCTTCACTGAAAGGGTTATCGAGCATTGGAGCAGGCTGCTCGGAGGAGTGGTTGAGTCACCATCCCTGGAGGTATTTAAAAGATGTGTAGATGTGGCACTTAGGGACAGTTTAGCGGTGGACTTGGCAGTGTTAGGTTTGCAGTTGGACTCCATGATCTTAAGGGTTTTTTCCAACCTAAATGATTCTGTTGCTTTAGAAATGGTTTGCATGCCAAAAACAGATAGCTGCAATATTTCACCCAAAACAACAAATCTCATATCCCTGGAGAGAAAAAAGGCTGTTTACTCTATTATACTAACATTAAGTATTGCAACACTCAACATACACATTGTTAATACATAAACTATATTGTTTCAACCGTATCCTCCTCATTCCCCACTATTCCCTGTGTTGCTATCAGCTTGCTTAATTTATTCTAAGATATAAATTCCTTACTATCATTAGTTACTTTTTAGGTACTGTAAACATTTGTAAAGCTTAGCAATAAGAAGCAAATATTATTGTGATATTATCAGAATAAGAATGGAGTGAAACAAACACATGATAATTATGAAAAATACTGGGCTATGTTTGCACAACTTCGGTGTATTTTTAGGACACAGTCTATCTTAGTGACAGAACATACAAAAGGGAAGGAATTTCTGAGTGTTACACCAAGTTCTTTTGTTGGTTTTCTAAATATTCTGGACCAAAGTCTCTCTTGCAGTCTCTTATAAAACAGAAAAAAATATTTTCTCATCCCATGAGAGTATTGTGAGAATTACGCATCTGGTACATAGATAAATCCTAGCAAATAAAAATGCTGCTAGTCATTGTTGGTATTACCTGTTCCTCACAGCTTCTGTGACAGGACGGCTGACTACAGCTCAGTGGGTGTATCACCAGTTGTCGTAGGGACTGCCTATATATTTTTGGACAGGCTACCAAGTGAGCAGAGAAACAAGTAATTTCTGGGTTTTGTGTTCAACTGCAGCTTTCACAGCACTGTTTCAACAGAAAAATGTGTCGTGTGCCTCTCACAGCCTCACTCGAGCTGAAAGCATGCTGAAAAGAACCGGCTTGATGTGCAACTTCCGTCAAGTGGTACTGACAGAAACAAGGGTTTGGCTTTAAAACCAGAAGTATAGGGAAAGTGAGTGCCTTTGCTAGGTATCCTTCCTTGTTTGCAAACACTTGCTCTGTGATTAAAACAAGGAAAGACTTTATTATTGGCTGAGGAAAAAACACAGTAACATAAGTAAATAAGTGAAATATATCCACACCCATCCTATCTCTGGCAGTAGTTCCTTAGTTTACTTCCCTAACAAGTAGTGCCAAAGTCCAAGGAGCTAACATCCCTTTAACTCTTCGCCTTCTCCCTTCTCCCTCCGTGAGGCTATTAATGGTTAATGTATGTTCAGGATGAACTTGGCTGATGTCTCTCCAACCCCTAGAGGAAGTGCTATCTGATCCGGTCCACCTACTCCAGCAATAGCCTTTTATTTGTATTGCCATCATCAGGCATCCCCCACCCCCAGCTTCAATCCCAATTTCCACAAGTTCAGCGGAGAGCCAGCAGGAAATACCTCACTGGCACTGCAAAACCGCCTGTGTGCCACAGCTGCAGAGCGGGCTCCTACCGCGGAGGCACAACTTGTCCAACAGAGGCTTTACTAGCCAAGGACCAGCAGTGGCCCAGATGTCTGCGCAGGGCTCGTGTCATACCAAGGGTGTATCCCAGCACGGGAAGGGAACGTTCTCCTGCTCCCCACCTTCTCAGTTTAATCCTCTCTTCTCCCTACCACAAGCTCACCTAAACTTTTAGTACTTCCTAATTAAGTTTCTTGGAGGGTTTCTGCATAAAAACCTGTTAGATTCTCTGCACATTTATTCATTCACCAGGAGCTGGCAGCAGAATTTCCTCCTTTGGAAGGCCGTTGCCAAAGCTGGCGGACCCCCTCCCCATGTTCACAGACAGAAAGCACACTCTTCCCTGGCTGTTCTGCCTTTTCCCTCATGTGGGACCGGAGTCGCTGTCATCTCTAGCTTTGCACCAGTGAGTTTACATACAGCTGAGACTGAGCAAACATACAAGACTTTAGTTTAATCGTACTGTGTGTTACATCTGCATAGTATGTAAGACTAAGGATGCTTTGCATCAGCTAGTAAGATGGTCGGTTTAAAAAAAAAGTATTATATAGAAGCTTGTTACAGCACAACCTAGCTGAGGGTCTTCTGTTGGTCAGCAACGTTAGGGAGCAGGTGCCCGAGCTGCCTCCCTCCCCGGAGCTCCAGCAGACACAGGGCTTG
>NW_010142978.1:3266-7289 GCF_000699245.1 Pterocles gutturalis | reverse complement strand
GTCTGGTAACTATTCATTTGCTTGATTTATGTATTACTTCCAGTAAGTCATTCTTGTCCAGGACGTTCTGGAAATTTCCACTAGCCGCTGAGGCCTCTGAGATGCACTCCTCTCATATGCTCCTTGCCCAGTTTGGCTGCCAAAAGCAAATAGCGAGCGAGCTCCGTGACCTCGCGCGGCCAGGCAGCCATCCTCCCGCGCTGCCGCCGCTCGCCGCCCCACGGAAATGCCGGATCTTTGCCTGGCGTCTTTCTGATCCCTTTGGATCACGGCACCGTTGGGTCCCCGGTGAATCCCGGAGGAGTGACCCAAAGGATCTGGGTGCTCCCATGGGTGGCAAAAGGCATGTCCCACGGGAGGTGACTCCCCGTAAGCAGCTCTGCATCACTGGAGCTGGGAGAATGCTGTCCTGGGTCCAGCTCTTGCTGTGCTCTTTTTTCCCCTCTCTTTCCTTCATTTCCTTTCTTCTTCTTCTTTTTTTTATTTTTTTAATCTGCTTTTTGTCTTGGTTTGCAGCATCGAGCCCTGGTCCCTGGGGAGCTGGGACAGGTGCTGCTGTGGGGCTGCAGCCCGGTGCCTCTGTCCCATGCCGGAGCCTGTGCCGGTGCCACCGGTGCTGCTGGGCATCCCCAGAGCTGCTGGGTTGGGGCATCCCCAGTCCCGTCTGACCCTCCACGCTGTTTTGTGAACAAGATGCCGTGGGGTGTGAGCCCAGCCTGGCCGCAGCTCCTGGAGCATCGTCCTCACCGGGGGGCTGGTGCCTCCAGGTCCATCTCCTGCTGCTGTGGGTGGGGGTGTGGATCCGAGCGGGTCCTGTTGTGTGCGTGCGGTGGCTGTCGGTACCCTCGGCAGGCAGGGCAAAAGGTGTGAACCAGCACACAGAGTGAGGGAGAAGGAAAGTTTAGGCGGATCCTGCTAAACCAAAGCAAAACATCATTGGTTTTGACAACACAGTTCTGAGCAACTATTTCAAATCCTCCTCTTCCCAGCTGGAGCCAAGCCCACTCAGATCAATAAAAATCCCATTTGTTGTAATGCTTTGCCATGATTAGTGAGTGTAGCCAGCTGTCTGTTTATTTTTCTGCTCCTGCGTGGGAAAAGCCGATTGCGGGCACAGCGATGCAGTGGGCTCCCGGCGCAAGGCAGGAGGAGGGTTGGAAAGAGCCGCCTGGGCGGCGGGTGATGGGGAAGGTAACGGCTCGGCAGGTTGCTGTAACGGGGACCAGACCTCACTCCGGGCTCCGGGAGGGCAGAGGGAGTCCTCCGAGCCTCCCTCCTCCATGGGATCAGGCTCTGTGCAGATTCTGGGGTATTTTTAACGCTGCAGACAGGCGGTGGATGGGAGGATGCTCTGCAGATCAGTTGGAAATCTCAACATGTCCATCTTGCCTGGCTAATTTAATTACAGTGTTTAACTGGAACCACCTGGAGCTCTGTGCAGGGACCGAGGCTGGGGGGGTCCATGGGCCCTGGCAGAGCTGTGGTGGGGGCTGCGCTGCCCCTCGGACTCCCCCCTACTCACACACCTTAAAATCTGCGTGGTTTGCTGTCACAGCTCCCTTGCTTTCAAAGTTTTTGTGCTTGGCTCCTGAAGATAATTTTACCTCTAAGGCAGTTTGTTAGGGGGTTCGTTTTTTCAAGCAGGGGCTCTCTGGGGGCGCAGGAGCCTGTCCTGTGCCTTCTCCTGCTCCCTGCAGCAATCCTCTGTGTGTCCAGCCCCCGCAGAGGCAGCACTGGGAGGTGGCCAGCGGGCACCCGGACCTCCCTGCTGTCATGGCAGCCTTAGGTGGTCTTGGTGTGTTTGCAAATGGCCTGTGTTCATTTTTCTTCTGCTACTGCAAAATAATCCCTGGGATTATTGCTCGTGTGCTGGTAGCTTGGCTCCTTCCTCCCGTCGCGTTGGCAGTACGTCACCGCAGACAGCAGCCGCCCAGCGAGCGCGGTCCCACGCTGCATTTGCAGTGAGCAGCTGGGGTAACGCTGACGCTGTGAGTGCATCCCTTGCTTTGCTGCCGTTTTCTCTGCTCAAGCTGTGTGGTGGGGGGGATCCTTTCCCACCTCCAAGCCCTTCTGCAGGAGGAGCAGCTCCGGGGTGATGCAGCGGGTCCGTACGAACCATTCGCACTGCGGAGCCAGAGGTGTCAAAGCCTGGCAGGGCAGCAGCGGCACCATCAGTGGGTTTTATTTGGGGAGCCAGCGATGCTCTCTGAGAGCGGGGGCTGCTGCTGGCTCCGCGGGTGCTGGAGGGGGCTCGGTGTCAATGGGGTGTGTGACTCCCTGGGGACACGGCCCAGGGAACGTGGGGCACATGAGGCTGGGTGTGTGCCCCTCCTTCTCACCAGCTCTAGCTCCCTCTTAATCTTCTGGTTTTGTTTTTACTATGAGATTCTGCAGAATTAATAAAAAAAAAACAACTCAGAAAACCCTGTAGGTGTTTGCTGTGTTTTTTGGGCTTGGCTTCCTGTAATGTGTAAATTAGCAAAAGGTTTTATTCTGCTTCTGCAAATGAACTTTTAACCTCGTGAGCCTGGATTGTCGATAGATTAGCTGCTTGCGTTTTCTGGTAGCTTCTCCGAAAGGTCCGTGTGTTTTCTGCAGGCTCCCCGGTTTGCAGCTGGAGAGGAATGCACTTCGGAGACCGCAGCGTCTCTCTTATCAGTTCTTCACAACTCTCATATCTTCATCGCGCATAAGAGTCATCTCTCTAGATATGATAACGGGTGTCTTAAATTAGGCTGGAGCTTACATCACCCGTGCTGGCAAAACCAGTCAGCTCGCAGCGTGTACGGCGGATGCTGGGTTTGCTGCGGAGTTTCTGCGGTTGAGCATCTCCGCCGAGCTCCTGTAGCCGGCCGGGATCTCCGGGAGAAGCACCAACCCTCCGGCACCTCCCAGGCAGTTGGACTTGGTGGTGTTGGATAGAGGCTGTTGATAGCATGTAGTTACCTGGGCTCTTTTTAATTGCTTACCGCAGCGAAACTGAACCTCTATACAGAAACCTTGACTCTAGAGTGAGCAAAAGATTTAAGAGCTGGCGCCTCTCCTCCATCCTCGCAGGCTGAGCGGGACTTGGACATTTTATTGAGAGTTTCTCTAGGTGGCTCTGGATGCTGAGCAGACCCAGTACAAAACCAAATCCAACTGTAGAGATTTTAGTCAAATCTTTTTTTCAACAGGAGAAAAGAAAATAAAAGTCACCCGTACCAGGATGTCTTTGCGCTGCGGTTCTCCCCAGGTGCTGGGGGTGATCCCTGGACCCATCTCCTTGGTCCATCTTCAAGTGACTGAGCCACATGTCTAGTCGAGGTCTAGACTTTGGGCTCTGAAAGCTGCTCTTTGGGGCTGGGAGCCACTGGTGGAGACAAACCGAATGCAGTCACAGCATCCATGGAGAAAATCATGGCAGGGTGTGGGGGTCTGGAGATGCATTTCGTGGCTCCTGCTCCCTTGATCCAACTTGCCCCACGGAGGGAGGTGGGAGGGGGGTCTGCCCATTGGCTGTGCGGGTGCCCCACGGCGAGGCTGGCCATCAGCAGGCTGTTATTTTATTAAATTCAATTACTATTTAATAGTTCCGGTACTCTTCTAGCGTAATTCCACAGATGCTTGTTGCAGTTTGGGGGTTATCTACCGCCATGGAAAGCAGGACGGGCATCGTGGGGTGAGCGGGTTTGCCCACGTGCCCCCTTCCCTCCGGGGAGGGGGGGGATTATTTTTCCAATCTACGGGTAAAGATGGGGCAAGCATTCTACCTGCCATTGTTAACCATGATTTTAATTTATTCTGTAAAACCGGTTATTTTTCTATTGCCTTTCTTTTCATGTTTTTTGGTAGGAATTCAGTGTTTTGGAGGGAAGGGCACTATTCTTGCATTTGTGAAGTGAACGTGCTCCAAAATACCTCGAAGGTGAAAGAAAAAAAATTCAAAAAACCTGCTTTGTTGCTTTTCCCCTGTGGCCGATGCGGTTGCATGAGGATGTGCACCAGGGGCACTTCTGCTTCTTACTCCGTGGCCTGGCTGTC
>NW_010142978.1:2994-3231 GCF_000699245.1 Pterocles gutturalis | reverse complement strand
TCCCCGTGGGGCTGCAGAGCCGGGGGAACCCGGTGCTGGTTCTTGCTGGGAGGCTTTCTGGCAGCCCGCTGCCTTTGTCCGCTTTCCATCTCTCAGGTGGGCTCTGGCACATAGCCCTCCATCGCGGCACATCTTCCAAAGGATTTCTTGTTAACGTAGACTTGCTGGCTATGGAGGTTGTCTGATTGCGGTGTGAAAGCATCGGCGATTTCTGGTTTTGGAGGAAAACCCACCCGT
>NW_010142978.1:2127-2601 GCF_000699245.1 Pterocles gutturalis | reverse complement strand
AGTGGACAGTGTTGGCAGCCCCCGTCCCGCCTGCCCTCCCCAGGGTGAGATTTTTAGGGTGAAAGGCCCTTTGCCTGGATGTGTGTCTGCGGCCGCGGGCTGAGGGCTGGCGAGCCGCTGCGGGATCCCCCGGCAGTGTCCCCTGGGGGTCTCGCCTCGAGCTCAGAGAGGATGGGTTCGGAAACCCAGGGAGCTTGGTCAGGAAAGCCTGACTCAGAGGAGCGTTGCAGCACCATGTGTGTTTTTCTTGCAAGTCGTGGCACGTACGGTATTCGCACTGATGAGCCTTCCTGATACTGAACTCTGCATTTGGCCTCCGCGTCTGTTCAGTGCGATGTGAGCGGGGGTTTTTTCACCCCTGGGAGTGAACCCAAGCATCCAGCTGTGGCCAGATTCACCCGGGAGAAGAAGAGAGTCTTGTTGGAGCAAGTCAAACTGCTCAGAACCAGCGCAGGAGCACGCTTCGCCCCAGCT
>NW_010142978.1:0-2074 GCF_000699245.1 Pterocles gutturalis | reverse complement strand
AGCCCCTTTAATTCTCGACGTTGTGTCCGAAGGGTTTGTCAGCTGCGTTCAGAAAGTTTCTCCTTGTCTTTGCCGGGAGGTTTTGTATTTCCCTGGTGATCTGTCCTCCTTTCAGATCCTCTGGCCTCCGTCCGCATTCCTCAGCGCTTGGCTCTCCTCGCTGGAGCGGTGCGGTGGAAGCTGCAATGCTGCGCGGCTCCCAGGGCTGGGGCTGCCTTCGGGGGGTTCCCCCACGCTCCGGCCCCCAATCCTGCCCACGGGGAACACGCAGCGACCGCGTGGCCAGCCTGGCCAGCATCCTCCCTGCTGCCCTTCCGGAGCTCCCCACGGCCAGGAGCAGCCCGGAGCGGCACAGGCACGTCCAGAGCCCTGATGAGCAGGAGGGGATAGACTGTGGCTGTGCAGCTTGTGAGCGTGTCGTGTGTGTGCCCCAGCTCGGGAGATGGAGCGGAGCTGGTCGTGCTCCCGGGTCCCGCTCACACAGGGCACTGCAAACCCACCCCTGTCACCTCTGCTCTGCACATGTGCCTTCGGAATGATGATCCAAATGCTCCAATTCAGCTGCCGGGGGCTCCAGCGGTTCGTGCTGCAGGTGTGATTTCTTTGTGATGTGCCAGAGCTGCCTTTGGTTCTCGTGCTGTGACCAATGGGTGGCTTTTGCGTTTACACGGGCACCTGGTGAAGAATCTCTGTTTCCAGTCTCCTGTTTTGGATATCACAGGAGAGGAGCTTTGATTTAAAAATAATCTAATTTTAGTAAATTGAAATATTTTCATGATTCTTAGTCTTACTGTAAGACTTGAGCTCTTTCTTTCCTGACCTATGTTTGCTTTTGACAAAACTTGGGATTGGGTGTCTCTGGTTTAGGTTCCAGGGCTGTCAGGGATGCCGGCGCCTTCCTCGCCCGAGGAGGTGGCTGTGCACAGACGGGTTGCAGAAGCTCTGCGTTGCAGCCCAGCGTTTTCCAATGCACCCGCAATAAAACCCCGGCTGCACTCCGGCCATCGGATGCTGTGCCCAAGGCATGCAGGTGCTGGGCCTGGGGTCCCACGCTGGGTGTGAGCTCGGAGCTCAGTCCCCAGGAGCCGTGGGGACACTCTGCTGGGACACATCCTGAAGCCAAGCAGCTGGAGCCGCCGGCGTGGCCGCCAGCCCGGTGCTCGCCCAGCTCCTCCCCCAGCCCTCGCCCAGCTCCTCACCCAGCCCTCGCCCGGCTCTCCACCTACACACTCATCAGCCGCAGCCCAGTTAAACTCAGTAATGTGCAGGGATGGCTTGAATGCACCCAGGAACATTTCCCAGAGCTCGTTAGGTTTTATCCGACAAATACCACTGGTTGTGTGCACTCGCAGCCGCCTGCTCTCGGTCCGGCTGCGTGCATGATCCAAATTAAAAGGCTGGAGCTGGGGGGAGCAGGGGATGGGGACGCTGGCAGCAGGGTTTTGCTTGAACAAAGCTGCTGATTGCAAACCCCAGCAGCCCGAGCAGGGAGCTGTACACTCCCTGCAAGGTTTTCTTTGCGAGGACTTGGTGGCAGCACAGCTGCTGCTTTGCTCGGATCCCGCCGGCATGGGTAGCGCAGCTCTGCTGCATCCGGATGCACCCACCACCAAAGGGATGCTGGACCCACGGGTGCTGCTGTCGCCAGCGTGCTGTCTGCACTCTCTGCGGTTTTAATCTTTCCTCCCTGTGCAGGGTCAGATGTAAGTGTTTAATTTGTATAAACCCATAATAGCCTAAATCATTTTGGGGATTGCCGACTCTCTGCGCCATTGGCTTTTCATGTTAAATAGAAGCGTTCGTGGTGGTGGCAGGCACGAAACATATTTTTACCTGTAGCAGTATGAATTAGCTGCGTTGTTTTCCATCCTGCAAGGTCTTGTTAGGCCACCCAGAGCAAGCACTTTGTTTTCAAGGGTTTGTCCCAGGCATGGAAATAGAAACACTCCAGACTTTGCCTTTGTCCCCGTTCGGATGCTTGCTCTCTGAGGCTTTTCTCTGAATCAGGGAAGATATTTGAACTGATAACATCACTCTGGCTGAGGCTTATAGACATGTATTTTATATAAAAATA
>NW_010142977.1:0-210 GCF_000699245.1 Pterocles gutturalis | reverse complement strand
GATCTTCTCAGAAAGGAGCTGCAGCATTGCTTAAGCTAAATCAGCTGCTGGCACTGGTAGCCCCCTGGGGCAGGCCTAATAGATGTGTGGGATATGTGTAAAAAGCACTCGTGCGTCAGGATTTTGCATTGGTGGCTGATGAACCTGGCAGTTGCTGCTCTGATGGACCGTTACTCCTTGTCCTGCCACTACAGGATCTGGTAAAATGTC
>NW_010142976.1:10788-14041 GCF_000699245.1 Pterocles gutturalis | reverse complement strand
CTGGGATTTGAAGAGGCCGACGACGCCCTTGCCGTGCAGCCCCCCCGAGCGCAGCAGCACGGCTTTGGTGCGGGCGTTGCGCCAGCAGACGACAGGGAAGCGGTTCTGGCGGTAGCAGCGGGGGATGCGTCCTGGATGCTCTGCGGCACGATGAGCAGCCCGGGGTAGCTGCGGGGAGAGAGCGCAGGGTCTGCAAAGCAGGAAAGACCCCCGCTGAGGGGAGTCCCGAGCTTCCTGTCTCGAGGCAGCTGTTGTTAATGAGTACAGGATGGTTCCATCCCTTTTCCTGTTTGATGTAGCTCAAATATAACAGATACAGAAACAGAAAATAGAACAGAACAGAAATTCTATTTGACACGCTCGGCATTATAATAATTATTTTTAAGAGAGTACATTTATTCTGTTGTGTGTTTATACTACGTACTAATTTGTGTTAAATATAAATATAATAAAAAGAAAAACTACAATAGGGAGTGTTTCACATTTGTAACGGGAATGTCCACCAAACCGACCACTAACGGGACAAGAACAGTTTGTATTGCATGGGCTGCCATAGCGCTTTGACCATCTGCCATGCAGCCTTACTCAGAAACTTCTTCTGGCATCCCAACAAATTGAAATTTAAATGAACGATGCAAGAACGATAGCTGCACCAACTGCAAGAAGCACCTCCTCCCGGCCCGCGGCCCTGCAGCCCCGCGGCAGCTCACCTGCGGCAGATGGCATACATGCGGTTGAGGGTGGAGATGGGGAAGGGCTCGTTCTTGGAGCGGGTGAGGCTGCTGCTGAGGGTCCCCAGCCCCAGGCGCTGGTAGTCGCGGCAGCAGGCGCGTTCCACCAAGTGGTTGATGGTCATTTTATCCGAAGGTTTGATGGTGGTGGTGGGGGTCAAAGTGCTTCTGTCCATCTCTTCGGACACTGCGGAGACAAAGGGGAAGCGGGGTCCGTCCTCGGCAGGGCTGAGCCCCCTCCCAGCGCCGGCACCGGGAACGGGAGAGCTCGGCCGGGCTGGACACCGGGCTTTGGGGCAAGAGCTTTTATCGTGAGGTTCCAGGCACAGAGGGAAGCCAGCTGCGTGGGTACTGACGTGAGGGCAGGTTTTTTTGGTGTTTTCACATGGCTTGATACCACTGAGAGAGGAGGAACACCCCCAGCACAGACCTGTCCAGAGCTGCTCCATCACACTGGTGTCATCTCCTGCCTCAGAGGAGAGGAACCTCCCGGGAGAGGGGGGCAAGACCTCGGCCCCAGCCAGGCTTTGGGCTCGGGATGCTCCCCTCCAGGGAAAACCCCCGGCAGGGACACGATCCTCGGTGGCTGCTCTCTTTGCTAATGCTCCCAACGCGTCCCCTAATGCCAGAACCGCAGGACAACGGATCTCAAAGGCATCTCTCCTGGGCCGGACTGCAGCTGGTGTTTCTGCTAAAAACTTAAATGATGGACACAGTGGAGGCTCTTAATGTTCCGGGGCAGACCTCAAACTGAACAGCGCTGCAAACAAACTGGGGAGCAACCAAAAGGTGCAGAATCGGAGGCACAGAATCAGAGAACGGTTCGGGTGGGAAGGGACCTTAAAACCCACCCAGTGCCACCCCCTGCCATGGGCAGGGACACCTCCCACTAGCCCAGGTTGACCAAAGCCTCATCCAGCCTGGCCTTGAACCCCTCCAGGGATGGGGCAAGCTCCTCGGTGAAGAGAAGGAAAGATCCCAGATCAGCCATGGCCACTCTGCTGGGCCAGCCCCACGCGCAGCAGGAGGGACTGGTCCCCACTGAAACCCTAAATCCCATCCGTGTCCTCTCCAAGAGCCTTCCCACCTGGGAGGGTTGTCACCTCCACCGCAGAGGACTCCTGTCCCTTCCAGTCCTTTGTGACTCTCAAACCAGTCCAGCTCTTCTCAGGCCTGACCTAACCTGCCTTGGACCTGCTTAAATCTGTGAGTTTTCATCCACGGACCACAGGACCCCTCCTGTCCCCAGGGCTCAGGAGGTGCTGGAAGGATGTGGAGTTGCTGCCTGGCCACCACCAGCAGACGAGAGCTGGCAGAGCATCGGGAACGGGGAGAGGTGACCGTGGTGGCAATCCTCTGCCCCAATGTCCTGGTTTGAGCTGGGACAGAGTTCACTCTCTTCCCAGCAGCTGGTGTGAGGCTGTTTGGATTCTTTTTCCCTGTGTCCTGGTTTCAGCTGGGACAGAGGTCACTCTCTTCCCAGCAGCTGGTGTGAGGCTGTGTTGGGGTTTGTGCTGAGGAGAAGCTGATCACACACTGATGGGCAGAGCTGCTGCCAGGACAGTCAAGGACTTTCCAGCGTCTCTGCTGTGCCCATGTCTGCAGGGGCAGGAGGAGCTGGGAGGGAGGACCACCCCCCAGCCCAGGATTCCACCTCAGGGTTAGGACTGAGACCCAAACTGGCCGATGGGCTGTTCCACCCCATGTCCTGCATGGCCAGGGGAGAGGGGAGGCTCCGGTCGGAAGTTCTCTCTCTTGCTCCGGGTTGTCTCCCTCTGGGTAACCCCTCTCTTGGGGTTGTCTTTGTCTCGGGCTCTTATCTCTGTCCCGGGACTGAGGTTTCAGGACTCTCCCTGCTCTGGGATCATTGGCTGGGAACAGGCTGAGCCTTGGTCATGGGGTGGTGAGCAGTGTCACTGTGTGTCACCCATTTGTACATTTGTGTATATTACCATCATCATTATTTCCAATATTATTGCAGTTTAGTTATCACATTGTTCTTATCTCAACCCCATGAGTCTCTTTTCCCTTCACCCCTTTAATTCTCTCTATCCCTGAGTGGCAGAAGGGTGAGCGAGCGGCTGTTAGGGGGTTTTGCTCCCACCCAGGGTCAAACCACAACCCCCAGGGAAGCTCCCCAACAGCTCACTGCAGAATGACGGCCGAGACCTCTCCCAGCGGGACGATGCTCCTGCTCCAGCTCCTGCTCCCTCCCCACCACCTCCCTTCCTTCCCGGGGTGCTCCCCACCTGAGATCTCGTCCTCGTTGTCCTCGGAGAAGTGCTGGCTGCTCCGCTGCTCCCAGGCTGGCGGCGTGTATTTCTTTCGCGTCACGTACTGCCGGCCGATGGTTTTCTTGGCATTTTTCACCAGGTTTTTGGAGAGTGTCCTGGAACCGGAGCAGAGGTTGAGGCCAGGGACAGAATTCCCCCGCACGTGCGGGACCACAGCCCGGCGCGGCCAGAGGAGCAGCCCTGAAGGGTGACAGACCCCAACACTCAATGACACCAAGAGCAAAGCAG
>NW_010142976.1:10321-10746 GCF_000699245.1 Pterocles gutturalis | reverse complement strand
CTGTCACCACAGGAGGGGACATGTCACCTGCTGGCTCCCCAGCAGGGAGGAGCTGGGTCCTTGGCTGTAGGAGGGCACCAAGCCAGAGGCTGAGCCTCTGCAGGGGCCTGGGGAGGCCAGCTGAGGGGACGCCAGCCTTGTCCCCAGTTCTAGCGCTGTCACCTCCACATCGGAGCTCCCACCGGCACGGACTTGGCTCGTCCCTGGAGGAGCTCCAGCTCCCGGCAATGGCCAGGGGATCCATGGGGACGCTGCCAGCCCAGCCCGGGCACACAGCAGAGGGGAGGCAGCTGGCAGGAGGTGACCTGCCCGACGCCAGGACAGGGACAGAGCAGCTGGGAGATCTTCCAAACCCCGCAGGCGGTCAGGCTGCACGGCCAGAACAGGCTCTGCACCAAAGAGCTCACAAGGGCAGGAATTCCCAG
>NW_010142976.1:9117-10302 GCF_000699245.1 Pterocles gutturalis | reverse complement strand
CCGTGTGCGGGACCTCGAGCCCATCACTGTCCCGGGGAGCCCCTGGGCTCCCAGGGGAACAAATGAAGGAGATGTGGGATGTACACCAGCCCGGGAAGGGGCCAGGGCCAGCCCGGGATAACAGCTGTGCTGATGTGGGATGTATACCAGCCCGGGAAGGGGCCAGGGCCAGCCCAGGATAATGGCTGCACTGATGCAAACACTTCCAGAAATTCACCTTCTCAAGGCAGGGGTCAAAGTGAGCCAAGGAGGTGCCTGGTTTTGCTTTGCCAAGCTGATGGAGAGGGAATCCAGCGGCTCCCTCCATTTACTGGAGGGAGGGAAGGGCTCAGGAGCGAGGAAGAACGCTGTCCTGAGAACAAACGCTCCAGTTCGGAGGCTGGGAACCGGGGAGCTTCCTAACCGGAGGAACGAGATCTGCAGGGAGCGTGGGGCACTGGGAGCAGACTTGGGGAGGGGTGACAAAGGACGTCCCGCAAGTTCAGACAGATTTTGGAGACTGCCCGGCAGCTCGAGAGGTCTCTGGAGGCGAGTGGGACAGGATCCTGGGATCCCCCAGCGTGCCAGGGAGCACCAGGATGACCGACCGCCCGCCTCCGGAGGCCACGGTGCTGTAGTGGTGACAGTGTGCACCCCAAAACCGACCATCAGCCTGGAGGACATTCCCCAAGCACCAAACCCCGAGCCCCGAGCATGCAGAGCGAGTGAAGCCCTGGGAGCAGTGACAGCTGGAGCCGGAGACAATGCCACCTCGCAAGCTCCCGCCCACGGAGAAGGCATCTTACGTGGTCGAATGGCCAAGGTGCCCGAGGGACATGACCCCCACTGTCAGGCCCTGGAAGATATCGGTGACCTGCTGGGAGCTGAGTCACAAACACACGGGACAGACGCTTAGACTCTGGGACACACCAAGCGCCAACACAGCAGCAACCAGCCCCCAGCGCCGCAGCATCGCCCCACCCGGCCCCGAGTGCCGGAGCAGGGGCTGGCTTGGGGCAGCACCACTCACGGAGCTTTGCCGCAGCCCCGCTGTGCTCCCCGGCCACCAGAACAGTGGATCCTGCTCCCTCGTGCCCGCTGGAACCTCTCCCATGAAACACTTCCCTGGGGCTTGCGCTTCTTTGGCCCGGGTGGTGAGGCAGGGGATGCCCGGGAAGCCAACACCCTGCTTCCCGAGCCGGACCC
>NW_010142976.1:8476-8986 GCF_000699245.1 Pterocles gutturalis | reverse complement strand
CTTTTCCCAGCTGACCCCTGCTCAGAGCTCGCTGCCGGGTGGGCTGGAGGAGGAAGAGGAGAAGCCCCGCGGTGCCCAGAAGGCTCAAGCACATCCCACGTGCTGCTGTTCCCGTGTGCCGGTACCTGAGCGATGGGTTCTTCTCCTTGGCCTTGGGCTGCATGGCTTGCTTGGGGGACTGGCCCACGGTGAAGGCGAAGGTGCCGCGCACGTGCTGGGGGTACCGCAGCTTGTGCAGGTGCTTCCTGAAGATCTCGGCGCTGTCTGAAGCCACCTCCTCATCGAAGGCAATCTTCAGCAACTGCAGGGAGAGCAGAGAGCGGGATGAAGGGTCAGACGTGGCACGATGAAGGGCTGGTCACGGCACGCTCCGCATGGCTGGGACACAGACAAGGACAGACTCTGCCCACCGCCTCTGCCCACCACCCCGGGCAGAGCTCAGATCCCAATCCACGGAGATGGCCCAGGGCTGGAGCAGCTCCTGTGCGAGGACAGGCTGAGAGGGGTCGG
>NW_010142976.1:7586-8240 GCF_000699245.1 Pterocles gutturalis | reverse complement strand
GCCAGCCTGGATGAGTCTTTGGCCAACCTGGGCTAGTGGGAGGTGTCCCTGCCCATGGCAGGGGGTGGCACTGGGTGGGCTTTAAGCTCCCTTCCCACCCAAACCATCCTGGGATTCTCTGATTCTGCGAGGAGCTGCTCAGGCAGCGAGTGCCTCGTCCCAAAGGCTGGTGCCAGCCAACACCACGGAGCAGCCCCCAGCCCCCGGGTCTCACCTGGAAGGTGCAGGAGCGGAGCTGCAAACCCTCCTGGATGAACTGATCCACCTGGGCCTGGATATTGATCTTCTTCTCTTTGGTCAGCGAGGCGATGGGGAAGGACCGGACCACCACCTGCTCCCCCACTGGGAGGGGACATGCGTGGGGACAGGTTAGCCACGTCCCACTAACTCACCCGGTACAGGGTCACGCCGGACCACCCTCGGTGGCCATCATGACACCGAGCCCCGTAGGATAAAGTGGCCAGGAACAGGCTGGACATCCCACAGCCAGCCCAGGGTGACTTGAAGATGATGTCTATGAGTAAAAGATGGCCAGCAAGAGCAACCACCCCCTCTGCAGCACCAGGGGCAACCATCAGGCTTACGGTGGTTCCAGCAGCCCCCAGCAAAGCCCAGCACCGGCTGGTCCCTCACCCGAGAACCTCACGCACAACC
>NW_010142976.1:5370-7573 GCF_000699245.1 Pterocles gutturalis | reverse complement strand
CAGCCGCTGCTCCAGGAGCTACCGGCCACCCCCTCCCGCGGCATTCCCAGCCCCCGAAGCCAGAGGACGTGGTGGGCACGAGCCCCTTACCCAGGGGGTCGGTGGGAGTGCCTTTGAAGATGATGCGGTACGTGGTGAGGAAGATGGCTCCTTCGGCGGGGAGGAGAGGCGGACCACCGATATTCCCTCCGGCAGCTTCTTCCCGTCCGTCGGGCATGAGGTACACGCGGAGCCCCTCCATCACGCACTCCTCGCCCACCAGTAGGTTGGGACGCAGCAGCTTTGGCTACGGGGACGTACAACGGGATGTTGAGGGACGGCGGAAGGGGACGCGACAGCCCCACGCGGCACCAGAACCTTCCCTGCCCGTGGCAGGCGGGTCCGTACCTTCTGGATGGGGGGAAGCCTCTTGCTCTCCCTGTGCACGGCATCCAGCGTCTCTATGTGCATCTGCACGATGTCTGGGGAAAAACACCAAGTCAGAGACCGTGAGCAAAGCCCTGCTGCCACCCCGCCCCATGTGTGCCGTCCCTTGGTCCCCTCGCTGCTTCCTGAGCAGAGCCCTGAGCTGATGGGGAGGGATCCCCGGTGAGATCCTGCAGCTGCCCGTTCCCCAGCAGCGCCGCTGCAATGCTTCCTACCGGGGATCATGACGTGCAGCCCCTTGAGGTGCTCGTTGGTGACGCCGCTCTCTGTGCAGACCTTGTCCACGAAGCGGTTGATGAACCGCACCACGTAGTTGGCCACATCCGAACTCTCTGCGTCCTCGAATCCGCTTTCCGTGTCGTAGCTCTCGGCCACACTGCCAGCGATGCTGCCGTACACGAGGAAGGAAAATTCATTAACCTAGAGCATCTCACTTAGGTCCCTGCTTACTGCAGGGGGGTTGGACTAGATGACCTCCATGGTCCCTTCCAACTCCAACTATTCGATGACTCTGTGATTCTCTCCTCTGCCATAAGCCATGCCATGCAGAGCCTGAGGGTTCCCACTCCTTATATCAGCCCAGGAGAGCTCCAATTTGTGATATGAGCACCCCTGGGCACTGCAACCCGCGTCAATCCTGACGGCAGCCACGTGGCACTGCCCCAGGGAGCTCCTGTCTCCAGCCCAGGCTGCTCTGGTGTCCCAGCGCCGCTCACCTGTTGGTGACGAAGCTGTTGCTGACGCTCTCCACGTCACCCAGCCCGGAGCTGCGGAGCAGGCGGCTCTTGCTGGTGTCGAGGGGCAGCAGCAGGTAGCTCATGCGGTTGGCGTAGTGGATGGCCTGGCTGAACACCGTGCTCTCCTCCTTCTGGATCAGCTCCTGCTGCTTCTCTCGTTTCGTGGGGGGCCACAGCCGCAGCTGCTCCGACGCGATCTCCAGGGCTGACTTGGCCTCCTGCGGCTCTTCTGTGCTCTCCTGAAGGAGGTCGAAGGAGATGTCAGTCCTCTGCATGGACAGGAGACCTGCCAGCCTCCCCCCAGCCTTTCCTGCAGGAATCTCCCAGCTGGCTCAGCATCCCCATCAGCCCGTGGACTTTCGGGGAGAGGGAGATGTCCCCTCCAGGGCCATGGGCACCGCCAGCAGCTCCTCACCTCCTCGGCGTGGTTCTCCTCGCTGCTGTCCAGGTACAAGGCTCGGATGTGGTTCTGCACGTCGCAGTAGAACATGGCCTCCCAGAACTGGATGTTGGTCCACACCACATGCTCCTGCACGCAGCTGTAGGCGAACTGCGTGATGCCCGGGCTCAGTTTCTGCAGAGGGAGAAAGACAGAAGAGAATTTCACACAACTGCGGCCTTTGTGCCAAGCTCCAGGCAATCCTCGCTCCAGCTCGTTGCTGGGAAAGGCAACGCACCTTGGGGCAGGCAGGAGGGACGCTCGCATCCCCTCATCCCTCCTCCAAGCAGCCCTTCCAAAATCTTCTCAGATTTGCCCAGCACCCCCAAGAACCCCACAGGGCTGCATGCTACAGGTGCTTTTTGGGAGACAGAACCTTATCCCAGCCCAGCTGGACCGACAGATCGAGCTGGCACTTCCGAGCACCCCCAGTTCCCCAGCACCCCCAGTTCCCCAGCACCCCTCTCACAGGTGTTCCAGCCATCCCGGGAGCCCTGGCCCCACGGACCGGCGCAGCCAGCCGGGCCAAGCTCGCGAGGGTTTGGAAGCCACTGGCCAGGACCCCTTACAGAAGCAGCAAGGGGACAATGTGCCCTCAGCC
>NW_010142976.1:2033-5193 GCF_000699245.1 Pterocles gutturalis | reverse complement strand
CCCAGCCCTGCTCCCATCCCGTATCCCACGACGGGAGACGAGCTCCTTCCCGAGAGCCAGGCTGTTCCCACCCCTCTCGCACCTGCAGGCAGCAGTTCATCATGCGGATGATGAAGTCGAACTGCTGGTGGTCCAGCACTGCCCGGTTCTGCTGCACGTGCAGGTTCAGCTCCTGGGTCAGGCAGTGCCGGGCGGCTCGGCCCTTCATGGCGCGCAGCACCGCGGGGAAGAGCTGCGGAGGAAAGAAAGAGTCAGTGAGTAGAAAGACGGGGTGCAGGGGCAGCCCAGAACAAGGAGGTGCAGGGGGATCGTCACGCTCTGTGCCGGCTGACACCAGGGTGTTCACAGACGGCTCATCCGCAGAGGCAAACCAGAGCCAAACCCCCCGTCTGGGCAGCGGGGGCTCCGGGATGTCCCTGCCCAGCCAGGCAGGGAGGACCCCAGCCCGGTTATCCCCATGCGACAGACCCCGAGGGGCACTGGGGGACGCAAAAATAACACCAAGCTGGTGCAGCGGAGCCGTCAGCCAAAAACCCTGGGACACGAGGAGGGACAGCGTGGAGACGAGAACATGTGACCGTACTGGAACAGAGCTGGGCAGCAGGGACCGGGACACGGGCAGGGATGTCCTCACAGCCTGCTATGACAGCCCTTCTCCTCCCTGCCTCGAAAGCTCCCCATCACCTTTTTGGCTTCTAGCATCTTGTTCTCGAAGACGTAGGAGATGCAGTTCCTGACCACCTCCAGACGCCGGGCGCTGTTGGCCAGGGCGTTGCCGTTGCGCTCCATGATGGCAGCTGGGGACAGAATTGCCCGTTAGTTCCATCTGGGCAGGGTTTTCACACCGGGGTGGGGAGGGATCATAGAATTACAGAATCACTGGATGGTTTGGGTTGGAAGGGACCTGCAAGCCCATCCAGCCCCCTGCAGCACACTTTGTCCATGTGGGACCCTCAGATGTGCCGTGGCGTGAAAGGCAGCCAGCCATGGCATGGTAAAGCTCCTCCAGAGCAGGGGTCTCACCGTGGGGAAGGACCCTCGGCGCACACGTACCGATGGGGGGTCCCGACGGCACCATGCATTTCTTCTCCACCTTCACGGCTGGAGGAGCCGTCTGCAGCTTGGCGGTGGCCTGGTCGATGATCCACTGCACTGTCCCCTCATCCAAACGGGGAAAAGGCTTCTGGTGGAGGCGCAGGTGACAACCTTCCGTAGGCTTCTGCACCTTGTGCATGGTCACCGCAGGGTACGGGTTCTCCTGGAGCCAACACAATTTCTTTTCAGGCGTGCGGGTATCACACGTCCCTCTCCCAGGGCTGGAGCATCCTTCACCCCCCTCTGCTGCTCTGTGGCCACTCTCCCAGACAGTATCTACAACCCCAGAAACCCAGGGCCCTGGGGACAGACTGACCAGGGCTCCGACCCCGGCTCTCCCTGCCCCGCACCCAGCTCCGAGAGCTCAGGCCTCCAGGACTCACGTTTTTGTAAAGTTTCTCCGCCAGCTCCTTGATGTGCCTCAGTATTTTCTGCTTGTTCCCCTCTTCTGCACGCATGCGCTTCACTTCGTAAGCCACGAGCTGGGAGAAGGAAGAGACGGGTGAGAGGAGCAGCTGCCTGTGGGGCAGGATCCGTCCCCCAGTACACCCCCACCCTCACGGCTGATCCCCGGCTCTGTCCCCCAGTGCATCCCCATCCCCAGGGCTGATCCCCAGCTCTGTCCCCCAGTACATCCCCATCCTCACGGCTGATCCCCAGCTCTGTCCCCCAGCACATCCCCATCTTCACAGCTGATCCCCGGCTCAGGGAGCGTTGAGCGGAGCAAGGATGCACAGCACAGCCGGGCCGGGGGATGCTGCTCCCAAACTGCCCCTCACCTCGTCGAACAGGTCGATGGAGCGGTACGGGGCCCCCCGCTCGGTGACGAAGCCAGCGAACGCCATGCCCTCCAGCACCTTGGTGAGGAAGTCGTCCTCCGTCAGCCCCCTCTGCCCGAGGAAGGCTGCCTGCACGAGGGGAGAGCGCAACCGTCAGCCAGCGGCACTGGCCGGGGGGTTCCTCCCTTCCCCTTCAGGTGCTGGGTCCCACGTGGCCCGTGCCGGCGCCTCACCTTATGGAATCGGATGACGGGCTCAGGATGGATGCGGATGATGTGCAGACACCAGCGATAACCCTGAAGCAGCTGTGCAAACAAGCGGAGGAAGACGGCCCGGATCTCCTTATCCTGCAAAGATGGAAGGACAGCGTGGTCACGACATGGTCACGGCGTGGTCACGTTGTGGTCATGGCACGATCAGGTGGAGGGTGCAGAGGAGCCATCTCTCGCGGGCAGGAATTTCCACCCAGCACAGGTGAGGGGATCAAACCACGTGTCAGGGCCAGCTTCTGCTGAGCAGGGCAGGGAATTTGGCAGAGATTCCAGGGAAAAAGGGACGTGTCAGACTGGACTGGCTGTTATTCCCTGCTCTGCCTGCCCCGACGCTGCACACAGGGGCACAGGGAGCTCTCGCAGCTCCGGGGGGTTTGCCAAGTGCCCAGACGTTCGGTGTCTGCCTCTGAAATCACCCCTGTCCGCTCCCTGCCCAGGAAACAGCGGGGTCCCGGGGGGGGCCGCCAGCCTCCAGGGGTGTCCCCCCTCCTCCCCGCTCCACTCACCTGCATTTTGAGAGAAGAGGCAGAAATGGTCGAAGGGGGGAATGCAAGATCTGCCACCTCCAGCTCGGGGTCCAAGACCTGCACAGACAGTACACAAAGCACGCTCAGCCCGCGCCGGGGTGGGGGGACTTCTGCCTTCACAGCTGGAAAAAGCAAAGCAGCGTTCCCCAGAGACCCAAAAACATCCGGGGGGCTCGGAAACAAACCTCCAGGGCTGGAACCAGGGGGTATGGGAAAACATTCTGCTCTGCGAGGGAAGCCTCAAGGCCTGACCCCTCCTCGGGAAGCCCGGCTGCGGACCCTGGGACAGCTCAGGCGGCTGGAGGCAGCAGGGAAGGGGGGTCTCGTACACTGTAGGAGGGCTGGGGGCTCAGCCTCCTGGTTCCCCCTGGCCACAGCCAAGGAACAGAAGCCGAGGCATGCGGCGTTTGCACGGCACAGCTGCCCTGGGCACGCTCTCGCATGTCTCCGGGAACACGCCAGTGGCCAGAACTGCTCTGGGGCCGCA
>NW_010142976.1:1660-1979 GCF_000699245.1 Pterocles gutturalis | reverse complement strand
GCCGGGAGGCCACCGGGGCCGGGAAGGGCCCCCCTGCCGCTCTGTTCCCAGCTCTCCCGGGAAATCGGTGCAATCCTGAGGCGTCTGTCCCACCCCCAGGTGTCTGTGCCACCCCAGGTGTCTGTCCCATCCCCAGGTGTCTGTGCCACCCCAGGTGTCTGCGCCATCCCCAGGTGTCTGTCCCATCCCCAGGTGTCTGTGCCACCCCAGGTGTTAGCACCCCGCAGACCAGGGAAAGGCAGCGGCACTTACCATGGAGAGGGCTTCCCGGGTCTGCTGCAGCAGCGGCTCGGGGGGGAGGGGGAGGGGTACGCACTCA
>NW_010142976.1:1310-1615 GCF_000699245.1 Pterocles gutturalis | reverse complement strand
GCAGGAACGGCGTGAGACCTGGTCGGGCTTCCCAGTACACCCTCCCACCACCTCCCGCTGGGAACGGGGAGCTGAGCCCAGCTTGGGAGAGGAGGGCTTGGGAACAGTCTGTCCCCCCTCCACCTTATGCCAGTGCTCCATCCCTCAGCAATTATTTTTTTTCATCTGCTGTCACCAAACCCAAAGATGTGCTATACGGGGATCCCATCACTGCACCGAGGGTGGCAGGGGGAGGACAGCCTGGCAGAAGAGGGATGCAGCTTCGCTCAGCAGGCAGCTGCCGGGACTTTGTGGCATCTGAGCCC
>NW_010142976.1:0-1292 GCF_000699245.1 Pterocles gutturalis | reverse complement strand
CACCGACCCCCAACAGACCCCCCTGCCTAACCACATCAGCACGCTGCCATCTGCTCAGGAGGCTGCACAGAAGCTTGTTTTGCTCTCTGTCAGATTCATTACACTTCGATTTAATTCACTTTCACAAGTGCCAACATAGCCTCTCGGACCAGTGCTGCCAGCCGCGGTTCAGAATCATATCCCCGGCTAACCCCGGCCGTTGGTGTGCCCCCGCGTCCTGGCCAGCCCTGCTTGGCTCCAGCGGCACGTCTGGCTCGCAGCCCGGGCTGGCCTGAGCCAACAGCACCTGGGCGAGCTGCCGTGCCCAGCCCTGGGCACACTCCAGAGAATGTCTGCTGCTCTCTGGGGTGGCTGGCATGCGATCCCCGCTTCTTCCCTGGAGCGATTCTGCTCCCAGAACGAGGGACAGGGCACAGGGATGCTCACCAGCTCCTGCGTCTCGGACTGGAAGATGGAGTGGACGCCGATGATGAAGGGTGTCGGTGTGCTCAGGACCTCCAGGAGCTGTGCAGGCAAGATGGGCACGTACGTGAAACTGCAACCAAAAAAGAGCATCGCTGCAGAACCGTCCTCCACACCGGCAGCTGGTCACCCCGCCAGGGGCTGGGGGGTGATTCCTGGCACTCCCCACCCTTCCAACGTGCATGCCCTGAGGCCATGCGAGGTTTCTGTGGGCTCGTGGCCACTGACTGTAATCATTCCCTGGCCCTGGAGTTATAATCCAAGTCTGACCGATGGAAAGGTTTCCAGCGGAGCACTTTAACTCCAAAAGAACGCTTTCTTTGGAATACAAAAAGCCGTTCTGCAGCCTGGGGGTATGGCACGCCAGCGTGGAAACAGTGCGACGGGAGCTGGCAGCAACAATGGCCCAGCTGTCTCAGCTGTCCTGCCCGGGAGATGTGCAAACAGCCCCGCTCTGCGATCTGCATCCCCCTCCCCGGTGGGCCACGGGGGTCAGCAGCATCCCCACTCCCAAAGATGGGGCGAGCAGGGTGCCAGCGTCCCGCAGGAGTCACCGCAGCGCCTTGGTCACCACCACTGGCCCCTAACAAAAGCCCAGCACGCACGTGGCCCTTTCTAGGGACGGCAGAGTTTGCACCGCAGCTTTCTGGAAGCCTCCCAACGCCCAGCCTCCCCGCTCAGCGCAATGCCGTGCCCGGGATGGATGGAGGGCTGACAGGGGACATGGTGCCGTGGGGCTCTCTGCTCTGCACCGGCTGCAATGCAGCTGGGAGAAGGGAAAGGGGACGGATTCTGGGGGGATAAAGGGGCTTGCAGCACAGCCGAGACCT
>NW_010142975.1:0-5588 GCF_000699245.1 Pterocles gutturalis | reverse complement strand
CGATTTTGGATTGGGAAAACAACTATCTGCACAAATCACAAATTTTTGAATGTAGTTTTCAGTATGAAAATTATGAAACCTGAGTACACTGATAAACAATTTATTGCTTTTATCAGCTTCAGCCATGTCCAAATTTTGAAAAACGACGTTTTAGCTATGAAGGCATTTGCCTAACAAAACAATTTTTTAAAAATCCATTTATACACCTAGTTTTGTATGCACTGAAGTGGAGGAATACTATTCTTTCTTGTCCAGTGTCAAGTCCCTACAATCCTTTACATTGCAAGTGTATGGCTAAGGAGTCTGTACACAAAGCTCTAAACCATGTTCTGCCTTCTATTCACTAATGCAGGTTGGTAAATGGATTGGCAAATTTCTATCAACATTAACTGTTTCAGAATTTATAAATTCTCACTTGCATATTTTTTTCTTGTTGAAAGGCAACACACAAAGAAAGTCTGCATTCTGTTACTTTCAGTTTGCGGGACTGATTTATGCTTGCTTGTATGATACGAACACGAAAATAATAAGTGAAGCAACGTAATTACATTTTTTTATACAGTATTCAATCATACAAATGTTGGAATTAAAAATAAGTTTTGTACATTAAACATTACTCATAAGCAGATCTTGCTAACTATTAAATATGCGATATTGTCTGTGTAATCAGAGCACATAGCAGTTAGGTTACAATACACAAATAATCTGAAAGGCTGTTTGATTTCAGAAGAACTACATCTTTTATTCACTATCTAACTCTAGATGTTAGGAGTTTTTACTGAATCCAGTAGAGATTATCTGATTATAGAACAGCAGGGTGATTTATCTTTTTTTTTTTTTTTACATTATTATGTGCCAAATTCTGAAGTTTCCTTGATTCATGTACAAATTGATGCTATTTCTGGTTTTTCCTATAAAATGAGGTGATTCTGAGATGTGAAAAATAATCACTTTAAATGAAGCCTAAAGTTAACCTGGTGAGTTAGCAGAAGGCTTATGCACATTCATCTACTGCAGTTTGATTTGCCTATGTATTCATTAGCACAAAATGTTGGAACAATGAGCAAAAATACCTAAATATGGAGGTGAGCAAAATACCTAAATATGGAGGTGTGCCACATATGTCAGTGATTTGACATATTGCTGCTGACAACTCCATTAAATTAAATGTCATAGATGAGTATTTTTACTGACAAGTGAACAGAATTAGGAAGATACCCATTTAATGTTCTTCAGTAATTAAATCATATTGAAGTATGAGGTGCCTGTCCACCTGCATTACTGGTCTTATTCATAATGTACTCAGAATGAAAATTAATAATTAACATTGGTTAAATATGCATGTGTCTATGTTTAACCATCATTGTATTTTTCTTGATTATTTATGTGACAGTGTTTACATCTGGTGATGTATCATTTTGATCAGACGCTGTCTCAAGCACATTAAGAAAAGAATTAAAAGTTACTTATTTTTTCTCAGTTAGTTGCATAGTTTTAAATAATAATAATAATAATAATTTTAACTAGCCTTTTCTGATCAGAATCTCTTAACATCTTGCCCCATAAAAACAGCATCCCCAAAATTGTAGTCACTCTTCAAAAGAAAAACTTTCTAAAAGCCTTGACTTTGATTACAATCACTAGGAGTCTCAGACAGAAGGTTTTGGTCCACTGGTTTTAAAGACAGAGGGAAGGTTAATATCTATTTGCAGTGGTTATTACATAGCAGTGTCACAGAGAGCCTTGAGAGGACAGAAAAAGAACATGGTCATAGCCAGAGGCAGTTTGTCAGAGGGACCAAGTCATAAGACAGTTGCTAAGCTTGTGATCGAGAGAGAAAAAAAATCTTCACTATCTCAACTTTTATGTCCTTGCTACGTCAATTCTCTTGATGACTGAGGAATTTTCTGTGCCTTCACGTAAGCCCTTAAATCTGTTTGGCACAACAGAGAGTAGAAGTTGCTTTTGTGAATATACCTGGAAACGCTGGTTGCCAAATGCTGTATTCGGACAGACTGGTGGGCTGCATGAGCTCCTAGTGATGCATGGCTGTCACTTCATTTAAGTGCACGGATTAGTCTTCCTGCCACTCATATATATATTAGATGGGCATGGAGAGAGTGTTGCCAGAAACACTCTCATTAAATATCCTGAGGCCTGAGTGAAGAGAAGCCTTTTTTTTACAGATGAAAGGAAGGAAAATGCTGGGAAGAAATTTGTAATTGGTTTTTTTGTCTTATTTTTTGCAAAATAGACAATCTGTTATTAAAAAAAAAAAACAACCACAGAAAAGATGATACACAGAACTGAGTGTCCTTGCTTTTATAAACATATTCCCCCCAAATATACCTTTTTGCTCCAGTGTCCTCAAACACTTGTGGGTAATATATAACCCTTTCTTCCCTTCTCTCTTTCAAGACCATTTCACAGCTAAGATTTGATTTTGAAGCCATTTTGTAGCCAGTATCTGAAAACACAATCCTTCTTAGAGTTTGTCTTAATTTCACTGAGAACACAGTGGTATATGAAGCATGACAATCTGAGGTGAACTGTAAGATTGAAGGAAGATGACACTTCATGAGGTCTTGTCTGAGCCAGGTTCCCCTTATCTGAGATCCAAAATATCTCTATTTACAGAAAACTTCCTAGAATGGAAAACTCTGATAAAGTGTATTTTGTTGTCTTTCTTGGATACTGTTACTTTGAATTTGAGTTTGTGCTTGCCTGAGTTGCAGTTAATATTCAGGCACAACAGGCATATTGCTTAGGGCATGTGGAGACTTCGTTGTCTTGCTCTGTCTGGCAATACATGTATATATGTTCATGTATATGCATCCTGATCTTTATCAGCTTTAATAATGTTTGAAAATATGCTCTGTGCATAGTTCGTGTAATGAGAGTCACCTAAGTATCTAGACAACCTTTGACAATGGCTGTCAAAGATGAAAGAGAACAGGTTATGGCCAGGCAAGAGTTTACTTTTTCCCATGCCTGCTACCAGGACAGTCTTGGACCTGTCCCTAAGGGAAGCAGTACAGACTAGCTAAGGGCTGTCATGCTAAACTTGGGGAAAGCAATGTACACAAACCATCGCTGTTTGTGCATGCTCCTGAGTAGCCCTACTTCAGAACTTCATTTCACAAAGATGAGAGTTTTTTCTACCTGATTCTAACCCAAAGCAAATCTCATGCATCGAGTCTTCACTTATCAGAAATGAAGATTTTCAACCTGGAACACTCCCAGAAGCTTGGCATCAGACGATCTGCTTCCAAAGAGAAAGCAGAGAAATGGTGTCTCTTCGGCAACAGTATTTTATTTGAAAAGTAAACTAAAAGGTTTCTATTTTTTTTTAATTTCTATCTATTTATTTAACAGCAGTTATTACACCACACAAATCTGTTGAAACAGTAACTAGGTTCCTTGCAAACTGGACGAATATGTGTTATTTGGACTACATATGTATATATATATAGAACTCCATTTTGTATATATAGGCTCTTCCTCTGTATTATTAAGTACTATAATATAATGTCTCTGTGATGCCTGTCTATGCTTGACGTATATGAAAGTAAAAGCATGAGAGAGCCAATGCTAATGTTCTTCTCAGACTTAATGCAAGTTCCAGTCTTTTACAAAGCACACACAAAAAAATAAAGGTAGCTTCCCTTATTGTAGCAGTCTTTAGATAAGCTTTATAGTCACCATCCTCTTTCTTTGCCTTCAAACAACACAGAAGGTTAAATAATCTGGTCTTCATATTTTTACTAGCAGCTGCTAAGTAAAACATGTATAAATCCCTACAAACCTGTGAGTGTGAGGTTCTTCCTAGCTGTCCATGGAGGGCCTCATCCACTTGCTCTTCCTAGTAGCAGACCCCCACTATAATGTCCCCTGTCCCTGCTCTCTGTCGGCTCTTTGTCTAACCCCAGGTGGAGCTCCATGCACTCCAGCTGGTCTTTGACATAGAGGGCAAAATCCCCTCCTCGTCTCCCTTCCCTGTCCTTCCTAAAGAGCCTGTATCCCTGCATTTCAACACTCAACAGTCTCAGGATCCATCCCACCACGTGTCCGTAATGCCAATAAGATCATACCCCTGCAGGCGTGCACACATCTCCAGCTCCTCTTGTTTATTCCCCATACTATGTGCATTTGTGTAGAAGTACCGGGACCAGTGTGGTTTAACATCTTTGTTGGAGACATGGACAGTGGGATCGAGTGCACCCTCAGCAAGTTTGCCGATGACACCAAGCTGTGTGGTGTGGTGGACACGCAGTCAACACACTGGAGGGAAGGGATGCCATCCAGAGGGACCTTGACAGGCGTGAGAGGTGGGACTGTGCAAACCTCATGGAATTCAGCAAGACCAAGTGCAAGGTCCTGCACATGGGTCGAGGCAATCCCAAGCACAAACACAGGCTGGGTGGAGAATGGATTGAGAGCAGCCCTGAGAAGAAGGACTTGTCAGTGGTGGTTGATGAGAAGCTGAACATGAGCCGGCAGTGTGTGCTTGCAGCCCAGAAAGCCAACCGTGACAGGACAAGGGGATAATGGTTATAAGCTGAAAGAGGGCAGATTTGGATTAGACATTAGGAAGAAATTTTTCACTGTGAGGGTGGTGAGACACTGGAACAGGTTGCTTGGAGAAGCTGTGGATGCCCCATCCCTGGAGGGGTTCGAGGCCAGGCTGGATGAGGCTTTGAGCAACCTGGGCTAGTGGAGGGTGTCCCTGCCCATGGCAGGGGGGTCGGAACTCCGTGATCTTTAAGGTCCCTTCCAACCCAAACCGTTCTGTGATTCTATGATTCTATAATCGCTGTTCATAGGTTAAACACCTCTTCTCACACAGTGCTCACATGCAGACTTACGCTATATGACTACAATAGCAAGAACATGTTCTTGCTGAGGAAATGTGTATGTAGAGTTTATTGATTGTTACAGTTTCATCAGCTTTTGTGAAGTAGAAGAGCAAAGCTGCCACTTTCTTCTTCATGCCACAGTCTGTCTTAGAACCTATATCATGTTAATCTCTTAAAAAGCCAGTTAAAAGTAGATAAAACTCTCTATACTTGAACCAAAATGCTTTCAAGTAGCTCTGCTAACATACAATTAAATTCCTTAGGTAAAAGAAAGCCCACTAAATACTCTAGTACAGTTATTTTAAAGAAAGTTTTCATGAGTTTTTTATTTTCTTAAGGAACACTAACCTCAGTCACATAGAAATTGTTAGCATGTTAGTTTCGTTTTAGGAAGAAATAGAGATGATCATACTATGACCTGCGAAGTATTTTCTGTTGGCCTGAGACAAAAGTAAGTTTTCATCAGCCTTGTCATCCTGATTGGGAGGTCAGTAACAGACACCTGTCAAAAGATGACCCTTGGTGCTGATCCCTCTAATCTCGATCCAGAGGCATTCAGTAACACTTTTGTGTTCTCCATAGCTCACCTCCATATACTCAAATTTCTCTTTTCTGTAACAACTCCACTCCCTCTTCTTCCTTTTCTGTCTTCCTGAGTTTGTAGCCATCCGTTATCATGCGAGTTTTCCCACCAAGTTTCCATGATTGGCTTAAGAGCTGGTGCAGACGCAA
>NW_010142974.1:3246-4624 GCF_000699245.1 Pterocles gutturalis | reverse complement strand
CCAGTCTGGGATTCTACGATTCTATTCTATGAGAAAGGAGAGAGAGAGAGACCTCCACTGTGGGGGAGCTCAACCCCTTACTGGCCAACAGAGCATCCCCCCTGGCCCTGGGGACCCCAATCCGTCTCTCCCACTGTTGGTCCTGGTGCTACCAGGGTCTCCTGTGCCCCAGGAGGAGCAGGACAAGCCAGGGAACAAGCCCTGTGCTCTGGGCGTTTGCTGGGGAGGTGATGCATGGGTGGAAGTGCCCCAAAGCTCGTCCCCGTCCCCATGGACTGTGGCCAGGCACAGAGACCCCAAAGGGACGTGACTGAAGAACAGCATTAAGCCAAGGATGAGTCGTCTGGATTTTGGACTTCGAAAAAAAGGGATTTTGAAGCACAAAGTAAACCCCTCACCCTATGCTGACCTGGGTGGGGGTCAGAACTGTGCCCCTGGCTGACCCCTGTCCCTGGCTCCCACTGAATGTGGGGACATGGGGACAGCCACCGCCAACCTGCCTGGGAAAGCAGCGCCTGGGGGATGGGGAATAGGAAAAAGATCCTCCGTTGGGCGGTTGATGGCCACCATAAATAGATCTGACCAGCGTCACTATCGATTTCTGTTGTGCGAAGCTGTAATTAGATTGAACTGGGGAAGAGGGGGTGTTGGGCTGCGTCAGCAGAAAAAGAAATTAATAAATAAACAAACGAGCACAGGAAATGTGGGATGTGGCTGCTGCTGGCGGTGCAGACCAAAAATAATGTGGGGATCAAGGGGTGCAGAGCGGGGTGTCACCTCTGTCTGAGTGATACTCGGCACCAGTTCTAAGGCTGGATCACTGTGTTACCAGCAGGACCCTGGTGGCTGGTGTTTGAGTTATTCATGGGAGACTGGTTTGCAATAATTACTCCTAAAAATCGAATGGGGGAGTGGGAACATGAGGTTGAAAAGCTGAAACGCTGAGTCTCAGGCTGTCTGCCCAGCACCGCTGGTGGGAATGGTGCCGACAGGCAGGAGAACAAGGGGACAACCTGGATCCCAGTGGCTTTGCTGGGGTACAGTTGGGTCAGCACATCACGCAGCGAGTCCCGTGGGGGTCCGGGTGTATTCACACATCCCTACACACACGGTGCACGTATGGTAGAGAGATGGGGTATCAGTGCCATCCCCGCAGAGCAAAAGCCGCGCTCACAGGGAGCGTACGGGGTGCCCACCATCGACGCGGGGTCCCACCAGTGCCACCAACACGGGGCCAGAGCCGAGCATGCCGGGGGGGACGCCGGGAGGGTGCGTGGCGGCTGGGCGAGGAGTCCAGCAGGGTGAAGGTGCGCTGCTCCGAATGCGCACGTACGGGGTGGGGTGGGATTTCTTCTGTTTGTTGTTTGGTTTGGGGGGA
>NW_010142974.1:0-3209 GCF_000699245.1 Pterocles gutturalis | reverse complement strand
TGGAAAAAAAAGACGCATTTTCTATAAAGGCTTTTTTGTTTGTTCTTTTTGCAAGCATCTGATGGTCATAGGGTAGGTTTCCACTAAACCATTCTCTGCTGGCTGTTTGAGTGAGGTCCCCCTGGGACAGGGTCCCCTGTGCCACTGGGGCTCAGACTGTCCTTTATCCCTAAGGATGGTGGTTTGCAAACCTGCCCCGGGGGAGGGGTGAGGGGGAAAGGGGGAAGGGAAGACTCTCCACTAACCATTTTTACCAGGGATGGCTGATTTTGACTTGAGCGTGGTTGGTTGTCCCAAGCTTGGTGCGTCCTGTCCCCGTGGCAGCAGAACCGCTGGCTCCCACCACCAGCATGGGGACGGGGCAAGGACCGAGCCCAGCCGCTGGGGAAACGAGGTGAAGTTTGTTGGATAAATTATCTGCTTCTAGATGTCCCCAGCTTTGGGTGGAAGGAGTGGATATCATCCTTCTCTGGTAGTCCAAGGTGATGGAAAGAGGACTCATAGCACAGGCCAGCTGAAGAAAAACCAGAGCCAGACCTTGCTTGTTCTCTATTGAGGAGGAATTGACTTCAGACACCCTCCTGTTACTCCTGGGTATGCGGCTGCCTCCCCTTTTACTCAGCCTGGCCGTGGAGGTTTGTTTGTGTGGCAGGCAGGGAGTTATCCCGAGAGGAATTCCTGTCCCGTGGACCCTCGATGTGTCCCATTGCAGCGGCGTTCAGCCGTGGCCTCTGGCCCCTCCAAGGTCTGCGCACCAGCTCGAAGAGGTTCTTGGGAGTGCCCGAGAGAAGCACGTTGAAATCTGTCATCCAGCAACCTCCCGACAGCAAATATCAGAAAGGACCTGTGCCCTCCCTGCAAAATCCTTTTGGAAGATCAGAATCAAGAAATCCCAAAGGCTGAAAACTGTTTGGGGCAAGGGTGTTCCTTTCCTCCGAAAGCCTTTAGCCCACGCTTTCCTGACTCTTTTCTGAGATTTCCAGGAGGAAATGTTGTGTCCCCAGCCTTGGAGGGGCAGATCTGTGCCCTGCCTTGCCCATAGGCATCTCGTGCTTCTGTGGTGCCCTCAAATGTCTGGGTGAGTCCTGACCCAGCAAAGTCCCTGAGCTCCCTGACCCAACCTTGACAGCTCCGAGGTCGGTCCTGCTTTGAGTAGAGACTGGACCAGCAACCTCCACCGACCTCAGTTATTCTGGAATTTTCTAGAAAAATGTCATAGCAAGGGGCGCCTTTTCTCACCACTTCCACCAACAGCACGCTCGATATTCCTATGATTAAAATTCATTTATTTACCAAAAGGTGCACACTCGCCTCTCTCTCTCCCTTGTACACAGTGTGGTGGTGTCGGGGGGACTTTCCTGGCCCCCCGCTGCCTGTCCCCGTGTGACAGCACCTCTGTCCTGACCCACCACTCAAGCCCAATCTGTCAGGAAGGCTTTTAATTCAGTGCTGGCTCAACCTGGCACATGTGCCAGAGGATCCAGTAGCAAAGTCACGCAGGGCAGACTGGATTTCCCGGAGCTTCAGGTGGCTCCGGCTGTTGTCCAGCCTCCAGAGGCAGGAAAACCCCTTCCCAGAGCAGGTGGAACCACGGATGGTCCTTCCAGGCAGTCTGCCATGGGATGTGGTGGCTGCAGACCGGCCTTTTCACAATGTCCTTGTCCCCAGCTCTTCCCCACATTTCAGCCGTGGCAGCTGGACGCGATGGCCAAGAGACACCGGCTCCCCGAGTCCTCCAGTGAGATCCTCAGGGGTGATGAGCAAGCGAGGGAGACCACGCCAGAGTGCAGCAAGGGAGTGAGGCTGATGGAAACCCCCCAAATGTAGGGATGGAGCAGGTCCCGATAGCCAGGCTGGGGGAGCAGAGTCAGCCCAGGACTTTCCTCGGTCTCTAGTCCCAGGGTCAGCTGGAGATGCTGAGACTTGGGCTTTTCCTGGGCATCTGAAGAGGTGATGGGCTTCACCTGGGATTTTCTCATCCTGATGTCGCAAGAGGCTGTCTTCCCCTCTCAGCAGATCCTCAGGAGGCACAGGGAGGAAGAGGAGGGAGGTAGCCTAGGGAGTGGTGGGCAAGAAGCCGTCAGGTTTACTGGAGGGAAGGGCTTTGTTTCTGGGAGGCAGCCAGGAAACCTGCAAGCGGGCCAGGGTGGTGAGCACCAATTAATGGCCCTGTTCTCTCTTTTGAACATCTAGCTTGCAAACGCAAAGAGCAAGAGCAGCAGAAAGACAGGAGCCTGCAGCCCAAGAAGCAGCGGCTGGTCTTCACGGACCTCCAGCGCCGCACCCTGATCGCCATCTTCAAGGAGAACAAGCGCCCATCCAAGGAGATGCAGATGACCATCTCGCAGCAGCTGGGCTTGGAGCTCAACACTGTCAGCAATTTCTTCATGAATGCGCGTCGACGGTGTATGAACCGCTGGCAGGAGGAGCCAGGCACCAATCCCGGAGTCCCCTCTTCTTCTACAAGCACTTTCTCCAAAGCATGATGTCCCCCAGCCCTCCCTGTCCCTTCCCGAACATCCTCCTCATGACAAAGCCAACCCCAGACTCACACGCATGCCCCGAGCTGACCGGGGTGGGTGTTTTTGGGTGCTGTGGGTCCATCAGCTTCCCAAACCCTCAGCCAGACATCACCCCTGGACATGGACCTCATGCCACATCCTCTGCCACGTCCTCCCAGCTGGTGGAGCAGGGAGAGGGTTTGTGACCTCTGTCAGCTCCATCCCCAGGAGGGCTTGGAGGAAACCCCCATGGAGTGAGGGATGATGTGGGATGGAGGGAGAGGGTGAGGTGCTGGTTGGAAGCATCCCTGGTCCTTGGAGACCACAGAACCTTCTCTTCACCTGCCCACCAGGGTCTTTGGGGAGAAGGGCACCTCCTGACTCCCCCACCAACCTCCATCTCTGCCACAGCCACCCTCACGGCTCCCACAGCGAAGGGACAAAGGTGGGGGAGATACAAGAGATGGGGTCGTGGGGTTGGGCTCTGGCACAACCCCACCCAACCAGGGCCAAACCCTCCATGGTTCAACGGGGGACAAGCCCAGAAAATGCTTCCCGTGTGCCTGGAGGGTGGCTCCTGCCAGGTCTTTCCCCCTCCCCAAGGAGTAGTGGGGTTCCCCGAGGCAGCCAGACCCTCTCTGCCGCTGACACACAGGATTTTCTCTCCCTTGAAGGTTTTGAAAACCTGGTCTTGGGCGCTCCTGTAGC
>NW_010142973.1:496-738 GCF_000699245.1 Pterocles gutturalis | reverse complement strand
CGGACAGACCGTCTGTCCAACCTTTGCACTAAGGGTCTGTCCCTTTGCCTCCCAGGCTCTCAGGATAGCACTTGTCGTATAGCAGGAGTGCCAAGGACGTCTTCCTTCAAAAACACTCCTCGGGTGGGACAGGGGACAGAGGCAGGAACAAAGTAAATGATAACAAACCCCCAGAGCTCTACTCTGCAGTTGAGTGAACTGGGAGGGACAACACTGAAATCTGTTTTATACCGTGAGTAGAT
>NW_010142973.1:0-283 GCF_000699245.1 Pterocles gutturalis | reverse complement strand
ACCTCTTCACTGCCTTTTCCTCCTGGGACAGCCCCCCATGCCCAGAAGAAGCAAATGTCCAACGGCAGCTCCATCACTCGGTTCCTCCTCCTGCCATTTGCAGACACGCGGCAGCTGCAGCTCTTGCACTTCTGGCTCTTCCTGGGCATCTACCTGGCTGGCCTCCTGGGTAACAGCCTCATCATCACCGCCGTAGCCTGCGACCACCGCCTTCACACCCCCATGTATTTCTTCCTCCTCAGCCTCTCTGTTCGTGACCTGGGCTCCATCTCCACCACTGTCC
>NW_010142972.1:1443-2418 GCF_000699245.1 Pterocles gutturalis | reverse complement strand
GGGCATGCAGGGCATGCAGCGTGGCACAGGGTGCTGCATGGCTGGGTGTGCAGCATGCTCAGGCATTCACTGTGGCTGGTTGTGCAAGGAGGCAGAGCGTGCATCACGGCAGGACGTGCAGCGTGGCAAAGACTGCAATACGGCTGAGTGTGCAGCGTGGCTGGGCGTGCAGCGTGGCACAGAGTGCTGCACGGCTGGGTGTGCACCAGGACAGTGTGCAGCACGGCCAGGCGTGCAACGTGGCAGAGCGTGCAGCTGCATGGCTGGATGTGCAGAGCGGGCAGCGTGGTTGGGTGTGCAGCATTGCCAGGCATGCAAGGCGTGCAGCATTCCGCACGAAGCTCAGAGACAGAGCACAGCAGGCAATTAGATATCAGGAAGAAATGTTTTCCTGTGCGGGGGGTGAGGCAGTGGCCCAGGGTGCCCAGAGAAGCTGTGGATGCCCCATCCCTGGAGGGGTTCAAGGCCAGGCTGGATGAGGCTTTGGGCAACCTGGGCTGGCGGGAGGTGTCCCTGCCGTGCAACTAAGGAAAGAAGCAGACACCTTGAAGCCACTGTTTTCCAGTCCTCCCAGGATGAAATAACTCACCCCCACAAAATCTCCGGGATTTTTCCCCACGGGGAGCCCTGCTCGTGCCTCCCGGCGGCTCTTTGCTCAGCCCAGCGTGGCCTGGGGGTGCACGGCGCTGCCTGTCCCCGGACCTGCAGCACTTCCTTCCCCGCCACGACGCCTTTCTGCACGACGCAGCCATCCCAGTTCAGCCCAGTGCACCGGCTAACCTGCCTTACTGGTGGTTACAGGACGTGGCTGCTGGGTTTTTCCCTGCGGGAACCGGAGTTCTGCAGAAACTCTTTTTTAAGCCATTTTTTAAACACAAAACGTAGCAAACCGCCCCAAAATGAAAAGCCAGAGTGTGTCGTGCGAGGGGGCTGACGGGAGCCGCGTCTCCAACGTGTCATGTTCCTGTTCCCCCT
>NW_010142972.1:0-1399 GCF_000699245.1 Pterocles gutturalis | reverse complement strand
CTGCAATGCCACCACAGCCACCGCCGCTGTCCCCTCCTGTCCCACCGCCGCCAGCCAGCCCCATCCCAGGGGCAAACACAACCACGCTGGAGGGATTGTCACCCTTCAGGAAGGATTTACCAACAGAAAAACCCAATTTGACCCCCGTGGTTCCCCACGGAAAGGTTTCCCAGGGATTTTTGTGCCGAGCATCCCGGGTTTTACCCCTCCCGCGTGCCGGGATGCCTCGGTGGAGGGGACGGGGGCGTCACAAGCCAGCCCCATCCCAGGGGCAAACACAACCACGCTGGAGGGATTGTCACCCTTCAGGAAGGATTTACCAACAGAAAAACCCAATTTGACCCCCGTGGTTCCCCACGGAAAGGTTTCCCAGGGATTTTTGTGCCGAGCATCCCGGGTTTTACCCCTCCCGCGTGCCGGGATGCCTCGGTGGAGGGGACGGGGGCGTCACACGGGGTCTGTCACCGCTGGGATTTGAAAAGCGAGCGAGGCTTTGCAATGAAAGGTTCCCAGCTCCGTCTACCCCCCGATGAGTAATAACTCTGCCAGGGAAAAAGCCAAATGATTCAGCCGCTGGTTCCCCAGCCCCCAGCGCTGGGAAGAGCCTTTCTGCTGGGTATTAATAACAGTCGGGCGCGAAGGCATGGAAACGCAGAGCTTGGGGACAGTGGCACTTGTCCCCTGCCTGCCAGCCCCATGCGGGGGGTGAATCGTAGCGTGAACCCTGCCTTTGCCATGGAGGGTGTCCCCTGTCCTGGGGTGTCCCTACACCCCACAAACCCCTCTGTCACCCCTTCCCCAGGGCTTCCTCCAGCACCAAGGCAGCAAGGATGCAATGGGACACCGCAGCTGGCTGTCCCCAACACACCGCAGAGCCCCGATGGCCACCTCGTCCTGGAAACACCCCTGTGCTGGGCACCGTTTTGGGCAGGGTGGGGGCGGAGGAGCCTCACAGCATCGCCTTGCCCATGGACCCCCCAGGACGCACCACGCTCACGCCAGCCTCTTGTCACCTCCCTGCCCCAGTGCCAGTCCCACTGCCACAAGCCTGTCACCAGCTCCCTGCCACCTCCTTGGGACACTCCCATGGCACCTCTGAGCCCCTCAAGTCCCTTCCAACCCTCGGACAAGCCATCGGACATCCCCTGGATGTCCCTGTCCCATGGGACCCTGGCTGTCCCTTCCAGCCAGGGGACACGGGGCAGATTTATGCAGCCAGGGCTGGGTCAGGACGAGCAGCGAGAATTCCTGGAGGAATGCTCTGCTGGGATGATGCATCCCGGGATGCAGCGAATCTCAGCAGCAAGCCCTGCCGTGCCACGCCGTGCCGTGCTGTACCGTGCCGTGCCATGCTGTGCCATACCGTGCCATGCTGTACCGTGCCGGTGAGCGCAGACAG
>NW_010142971.1:0-9205 GCF_000699245.1 Pterocles gutturalis | reverse complement strand
GAAGAGAAGGCTCCAAGGAAACTTAATAGGAGTCTTCCAGTACCTGAAGAGGGCCTAGAGGAGAGACAGGGAGGCACTCTTTATCAGCGAGTGTAGTGAGAGGACAACGGGTAATGGGTATAAGCTGAAAGAGGGTAGATTTAGACTAGACATTAGGAAGAAGTTTTTCACTGTGAGGGTGGTTAGACACCGGAACAGGCTGCCCAGGGAAGCTGTGGATGCCCCATCCCTGGAGGTGTTCAAGGCCAGGCTGGATGAGGCTTTGAGCAACCTGGTCTAGTGGAGGGGGTCCCTGCCCATGGCAGGGGGGGTGGAACTTGACGATCTTTAAGGTCCTTTCCAACCCAAACCATTCTATGATTCTATGATTCATTCTATGACATTTTTCAAAAGGTAATATACTGCTGAAAAAAGATGTTTGAAAATAAAAATCAAGCATCAGTTGAAAAAGAACGAACAACATTCCTCGCATCTATAAATAAAACGAGAATTTAACCAATACTAAGGTACTTTAAATATTCCTGGTAGGAGCAAATATGCCTATATTATTAAAAAAAAAAAAGCCCCAACTCTTTACATTTAGGATATCTTAAAACTGAATAATTTGCATAATTCTATGTGGAAAATGATATTAAGTACCAGTAAATCCATGGTTTTCTCACTCATTTCTGTGGTGCCTTCTTCCAGGAATTTCGGAATGATGGAAAAGATGGAACTTTGGTTCTGAGCGTGTTTTAAAAGACTAGCTTTTAAAGACAACAGTGATCGTAAACATAGAGGTCTCCCTTCCAACTAAAAGAAATAACACAAAAATATTATCTGTTTATAGTACCAGGCACCTTCTAAACAAAACAAGGAAACTGGTCCCTTCTGCAAAAAGCTTCAGTTTAAAAGTCCTAGACAGAAAAGGAGAACAGGTAAGC
Organism: Pterocles gutturalis; assembly: GCF_000699245.1. NCBI lineage: Eukaryota > Metazoa > Chordata > Aves > Pterocliformes > Pteroclidae > Pterocles > Pterocles gutturalis. The sequence goes on along the minus strand of NW_010142971.1, from coordinate 8,282 downwards.
AGGCATATGTTACACAGAAACAACCTATCAGTTGACCATGATTCAGCAATGCAGAATTTTCTCCGCACCAGACTACTTTACTTGGCTTTATGCTGAAAGAACATGCTTTCTTGATCCCTGAAATGATCCTGAAGTCTGCCAGTACATAGGGCTTTCTTGAAGCATTCTTGCTAGTAATGTATCTCTTTAAATCCCTACATTCTTGCCCACTCTTCTAGCTTATGCATTAATATCATCCTAATTCACTTCTCCAAAACTCCAAAATGCAAACTGAATTGGAAGATAAGTTCTATTCCATCAGCAAATGCAAAAATCCTGAACTTCAGATCTATTATATCTTATGTGGTTGGCAAAGGTTGCAGGACCTCTTTCTTCAAAGGTTTCCCTTCTCCCAGACTTAGCTCTATTTAGAAGTGACAGACAAGGAAATGAAAATACTTTAAGGAAGCTTTAATTCACAACCTCAATTGAGGACCTAGTGAACACATGCACACAGCACCACTGGGACTGTTGCTGACTGCTCTGAAATAGCAGCAGCCTAAGATAGAGAGAGGTTTTACGGAATCCTTTCTGCAACATTCTGAAAGGATGAGTTGATCAGCGTAATGTAATATTTGTTAATGCTCTGAACCAACTCCATAGATATAGAAACTGCAACTTCTTTTACAGTTCCAGGAATATATAGTGACAGTTAAGACTGTCGCATTTACTAAATTTTACTGAAATGTCATCCAGACATCAAAGGAAGAAAATTTCGGAGAAAACTGTGTATTCACTGTTTTTCAGATCAACATTATTCTCAAAATATAATTCAAAGGAATTTATATAAATATCACAGTAAAATAAATTGGGGTACGCAGCTTAAAAATTACACATTTTTATACATACACAGTTTTTTACTTAAAGCCTAAAAAATAATTCATAACCCTACCTTGGAGTTCAGCAAATTTTGATTAATATTTTCAAGCCGATGTGTTGAGTCAAGCAAAAGGGATCTTATAAAGCCTGATGGTGAAAAGTTGTTAGAAAATCTAAGCACCGTTATCATGTATCCATCGGACACGATGAGGTAGGGTAATCTTGAATGCGAAGCAACAGAGAATCTCTGTCTCATAACATCACTTTCAGAAGCTGAAGAACCAAGAGACTGACTAGAGTCTTGACAAAAAGAGTGCTGCTGTCTAACGGAAAGATACATAAAAAAATAAGAAGCAATAATAATGGAAAGAATAGAGGAGAAATAACCTATTAACATTTAATACCACTCACACTATTGTCCCAAGTAGGTCCATTCAGAATTCTAAGGAAGAGTCTAAATTTTTGCAGGATGAGCACTCTCAATAACACTATTTATGCTCGCAAGATGCCAGTATTTTGCTGCACTTGCAACTTTTTTAATTTAAAGAAAAATAAAAACAGCTTTCAGTATTCTCTTATTTCATTAGTAAGTACTGCATGTATTTTTTCACAATTTTACTTTAAATTTCTATATTACACTTTCTTATCTAGCTCTTACCGTGTACAACAAGTGCTTGACGATGAAATTCTAAGTAACTTCTAACAAAGTCATGTACGAAAACCAAAGTCCCCCAAGATCTGATTCTTAGTATTTCAGAATCAGTTCAGACATTCAACAGAAATAGCTGATATCAACACACGTCTTCTCTTATACAAGAGGTCTTACCAAGTCTTTTCTTATAAAGAAATCAGTCCTTACTGAGTTCCAGAAAGCTGTTTGTTTGTATATTCTAATATTAGCCCCATAATACTTTGAAATAATGTATAAAATTACTGGGTTTTATTTCTTAATAGTACAAAAGTTAGTAAATAATTTGAAAACAAAGTAGCTGCATACATTCAATAAATAAACATAGCTAAAGTATTTTATTATATTATCTGATTTTTCAACCAGACAGTGTAAGAAGGTACCATGATGTTTTGAATGTTCTAATCAGATGTTGCATCTGCACACTATCCATCTTTTTTTTACCTGTATGTTATTAGTGGATGAAATGGAATAAACTCCGCTGGTCCAAATTCTACAGAGCAGCCAGAAGTAATCAAGGTCAGCAATTCACCCATACATGTCAACAAAATCAAAGATCCACGTTTTAACATGCAAGCCAAGAAAAGGCTATCAGGAGTCCAACTCATATCACCAACCCAATAAGATCTAAATTAGGTACAAAAAAAGATTTTTCTCTGTCAAATTTCCATGTCAAAAAGTTACGATATTTAAAAACAAGACAAACCAAACCAAACCCCACAATACAAAAGCAAAAATCCATAACAGCAGCAGGAACAACATCACTGACTTACCTGATAAACTTGGATGGGACCTTACTGTTCTTGCTACTACAGCCTTTAAGGCTACCCGAAAGAGTTACAAAATTCAATGTGTTTATAAACAAAACCTGAGTTGCCTAGAAAGAGAGTAAATGGAAAGAAAATATACATGTTTGTATCAAAATGTCATTACTGTAAAAATGGTTTCTACTAGCACCCTGCGCATTACATTTGATATACTAGATATTATACACGAAACTGACATTCCACTTCAATATTTATTACTGTTTACAGTATTTACTAATTCCTATACTACTTCTACAATTGAAAAATAATTATTATATACTCAATATATAACTCAATATTCCTTTTAATAGAACTTGTTTTGAAACCCCCAAAATAATTTAAGAACACTCTTCTTTAGTCTCATCGGTGAATAGCAACTGGAGCTTTGAAGGACTGCACCATCCCATGCTGGTACACTAAATAAGCTGGTCCATATTCCCGGCCATCATTAGCCGTAAAAACATGAAGATTTGGCCTCGGAGTTGTTTAAAGGAATAACATTATGAAGTCGGAACACAACTTCCAATACATGTTAGGCCGACGCCTGACTGAGAACCACTCAGAATCTTTGCAGATACAACGCGGTAACTGAAATTGATTTCATTATCATTGTATTTCTTGGAGTTCAGAAATGACAAAGGAGCATACACGGATTTCTTAAATGAACAACAGCATTCAAAAAACTACAGGATGTAGCAGAATTTTTTAGCTATGAATGTCAATGTGAACATAATCACATGCATCAATATGAACACTGAAAAATCAATCCTAAAAATGTGTTATTAAATCCTTGTTACCACTTCATTCAAACTGAACTATTAGCTTAGATTACATACTGTCTATCATTCAAACCTTTGGATCAGTTTGATTAACAGCTACTGCAAGCAGAAGTCCATCTCTTGCAAATGCACATAGCAGAGCTCCTCTTGACTTTACAGACACACACTGAGGAACCAAATTAACAAGAGAACAAGTCTGCTGTTCCCAGTGGATCTGGTATGGCAAAGAACTGAAAAACAAAAAAGAGAGAACAAAACCAAGAGGTTACTCAGTTAAGGTCAATGCGATGATTCGTATTTAGTGAAAAAACATGCAAGACAAAAACACATAAAGCATGAACAACTAAAAAAACCACCTATTTTTCCTCAAAAACTTTACAAATAAAAAGTATTTTGTATTTACATGAATTTAAAAATTATGCCTTAGCACTGCACTGAGAATTACTTTTACAAGACATGAATTTGGGCTGTGTGTATAGAACATGCAAACAAATATAGACGAATGCCATATAATTAAGGCACTCGCATTCTAACCAGGAATAGCTTTCTCAGACAGTGTAATGTCATCAACACAACAATACGCAGAATTCCAAAATGAAAATCAACAGCATGCTGCTCTGAACAAAGAAGTTGTGGATGCCCCATCACTGGGAGTGTTCAAAGTCAGGTTGGATTGGGCTTCTAGCAACCTGATCTAGTGAAAGTTGTTGCTGCCGACGGCAGGAGGGTTGGACTAGCTGATATTTAAGGGTCCTTTCCAACTCAAACCATTCTATGATACTAAAAAGATTCACAACATGATAGAGAACACATGAAAAAATCCATTGGGAAGCATGCCACCTAATGAACAAAAAATAAAGCATTAAAATGAAAAAGTTAATTAAGCCATAGTAAGCAATGAAATTGAGTAATAGTTGGCATAAAGATATTATGAGTAACGTGGCTGAGAAACATGGTTACAATTTCAGGCTGCAAGTACTACAGTATATGTATGTACTTCTACACTGGGAATGTTATGCTCTATTTCATTTTTTATATTACCAGAAAGACCAGACCATGCTACTGGCAAACTGACTGCAGAGTGACGCCACTTAGTAGGGCAAGGAGAACATCATTACTCAGTTAGTATCAAAAAAGCATCATTTAACAAAAGCAGCTGTACCCAATCAAGTGCAGGACTAAATTTTAGCAAGTTACTCAAATTATACTGCAGAGGACATATCCATTTAAACTTATACATATGTGTATCTCACTTAGGAAGAGGAATGGACTATGCCTATAGCCAAGATTATTATTCCATTTAAATTTTAAGTGGCTGTATCAGTATAACTATTTCAGCATATGGTCCCAGCCCAGATAAAGAAATGCACAACCCCTCTTACATAGAGTAGGCATAAGAGATGAAAAGAGGAACAGCAGACAAACAAAATATCCAAACATGCATAATAAAGAAGAGAAAGAGGTATTCAGGGCATTCATGGCTGCACAGTATGCACTAGCAATATAAGAAAAACAAGAAAAGGAAACTCCATTAACATGATGCAAAAAACTCCCTAACACTAATGCACACATGTGTGCAGGCATGTCTATGTATACATACCCACCCACATACAGTGATAAATGAACTCAGTTTTATCTAAGCAGAAGTTAATAATGAGGTATGGAATATAAACATAAACACTGCAACAACCACTTTTAAATACTTGAAAATGACCATATATGTCCATATGTGGATCATCACATTGCATGCTGTGAACACAGACATGCAAACACAAATAGCTGTTTGTAACCATATGCTAATTGGACATCAATGTAAATGTGTTCAATTGCAGCTCTGAATCCGAGCCATAAAGCGCTTCATAATAAAAATCTTCCTCTTAAGCTTATGTAACTTCAAATATATTTGAACTTACCTAACATATTTAAAGCTACTTTCATGCCATTGAAGAATCAAAAATGTGAGCACCAAACATTCTCCAGAGTAAAACACAAAAGAGCACAAACAGCAATCACCTAGAATCTGTGGGAAAAAAAATGACAAGCAAAGCCAGAACAGACCCAAAAAACCTGGTTACACAGTTTTCTCTTTAATAATTTCTATATTTAGACCAACAGGTATTACAATTCAGATCAAATCACATAATGTTGTCATTGAGAAATATGAAGACTGGCAAGAATATTACTGGTCCATAAAAACTCTGACCTGATCCAGTATGGTTGTTCTTATTTTGTTGGTACATCTAATATGAACAGAACAATAAAGCCTACACACAACACCAAAGAGACAGATACCACTCATTCTCAAAACTCACTGTAGCTTCTGTGGCTCTAATTTACTTAAGAGATTAAATGACTGCTTTAGGGTTTACTTTTTACCTCATTTTGTATGAAAGCAACATGCACTCCAATTTCTTTTTCTTCAGTAGAAGGCAACACGACTGATTCATCAGGCAAAACCTGGGTCCAACGCCCAGAAGAAGAATTTTTATAAGATGTATTTTCATGTTCTGTGTCCTCCCACAAAAAGACACATGCTGTAGGAGTAGTTAATAGCACCTTTCTGCCATCTCCGGATACATACAAGTACAATCTCATCAAACACTCTGGGGAAAAAAAATCAAAACAACAAATACAACGAGTCAGAATAGTTTCTGCTCCCGCATTTAACAGTTCTAAAATCTGTTACATTCAGCTCCTAAATGCAGTACTGATTTTCCATGAAATTACAGAATTGCTTGTACAGTACTTCACTGTCCAACCTGGTATCAGTGAGATTACTCAATACATGACAATATTTGATACTTAAGTTTGCAAATATGTGCCTTCACGCTATTCTCTCCAGTTAGCACTTGTCATAAAAACCTACCTACAGAAAAAACTTATCATGTGCATACGGTTTACATCAGGTGTATGCCTACTCTGAGGTATTGATAACCTAGTAAGGAATGTTCTTCTAGTTAAAAACTAACCATTTAAAATATTTACTGTATTTCAACATTCATTACTACTGACAAGAGATTGTACCATTCAAGTAACAAAAAGGAAATTTGTCAAAGCTTAGCTAGCACACAAATTATAAAAACGCAAAACAAAGTGAGCATATAGCTTTTACCTGCGCAACACCACTTAACCAAAGGAAAACCACTTTTGCTCTATTCCATTTTTCAAAAGACTACTTGAAAAAAACCTACCTTGTGCTGCTGCAACTACTTTCCTAGATTCTTCGACTGCTGGCACAATTTTCAAGCAGTCCAGATCTTTATTCCAAATAAACAGCTCTCCTGTTGTAAGCATTCCCGCCAACCAAGCACCTGTGTTCATTGTGGGAGAGATGTTTTGAAGGATATTACAGCAAAGTACTTAAAATTACTTCTCTTCCATCTTAGCCACAGTTCTAACACTGACAATGAACTGGCACATTCTTCAGATGTTCTACCTTTCTAAACTGTTACAACTACAAATAACATGAGTTTATAATATATAAGATACTATACTTAACCATTTCTTGATGTTGTTAAAACAACTACATTTTTCAACAATGACTGCAGCCGAGGGATTTTCCTCTTTGTCTTCCCTGATGACAGGTTAATTTCATTTATACGTTTATCATCTAGAAGGAAAACAGCCTCTTTTTCCTGTTGAAAGAAAGATGAGCATCTTATTTTTTAAAACACTATTTTCTATGTAAGCCTGCAAAATAATGCAGAGATAAATAATGTTAGGGAAAAATAATTTTTTAAAAAGAAATTATGTTACAGCTGCAATTACCACATTAACTTCATCCTTTGGCCTATTTGCTTTACAGTACAACATCGCATCTAACATCAACCGATACAGATGATGAATTTGGTTCACAGGTTTCAAACTGTCAAACTAATTTTACAGTCTTTATTAGAAAGGTCTTCAAAGTCACTCAACTGAACTACCTGCCCATAAATGACAACAACAAATTAGACACTAACTATTTCACCTCTGAGTGTTTAATTTAGTGAGATTTTTGACAATTATTTCAATAGAAGAAAGAATTAGCCTTAAATGGCTACCTACTTAAAATGCAAATCATATATCAGAAAAGAAGCAAAACATAATTAGTCTCATTTTATCAAAACAGCTTAAGAAAGCATGCCTTTCAACAGATGCAGGATGGAATGGGAAGAAATTTTTGTTCACCATTTCCAACAATGTACTGTAAAAAAGGTTACGAATAACCAGAACAATCCAAAAAACCTGATCTCATATAAGGGACAGGTCTTTTGGTGGAAAAGAATAAAAACAAACCTGAAAGAAAAAAACCACTCCCTGTTGTCAGTAAGACAGAAAAATAAGCCATTTATTTCAGTAACTCTTAAGTGGGATCCATTCAAATTCCTGAGGCTTTTTTTACCACGTCACCCCCAAATGGAAGGATAAAGTATTATATAATTAAAACCCCTACACTCTTACGAATTTTATTTAAATAAAAGTTCATTATGCTTACCTGTCCAAGCCACGAGATACGAGGCCATGGTTTTCTCTGCTTGATACATGTAGAGATGAGAACATCTAGCTTAATCTCCATTCTTATCAAACCTCTAGGTAACCATTATAAAGAAAGGCAAATAGTGGCTTTTTCACATATTTATAAAGAATTTGAAGAAAGAAAGAAAAAAGACAAGAAGTTTTCATTATTTTGGGGGTGGAAGCAGACCATACGAATCTAGACACAAACTCTTAACTACAGCAGCTTCCTGCTAAACATGCACAGCACTGGTGCTTATCTCCATTTCCAAACCACACCAGCGATTCTCATTCACGTAGCCCACTAGCTATTTGCGGTTCACCCGTGCAGATTACATGCTTGTTCCAGGAGTTAAAAGAAAGGAGCCACACGACAAAATACCTTGCTAAAAGCTCTAATAAGAACACAGAAAGCGAGGAAAAGGTACTGCAGCCTCCTAGGCGCAAGGGATCAGGAACTCCAGCACAACGCCAGCTGGGCTCCTGGGGCACAGAGGGCCGGGTTCCAGACCCGAGTCCAGGCCGGAGGACGGGCAGAAGGAGGGCACCCCGCCTCGGAGCTACCTCAGCCCACGGCGCCAGGCCGCGCCACACCCCACCTCCGAAGGGGATCTGGGACGGTCGCCACGTTTCGGGAGATTTCTTCGGCCACCG
>NW_010142970.1:25485-27570 GCF_000699245.1 Pterocles gutturalis | reverse complement strand
CAGTCTGAGTGTCCCAGACCAAGAGCTGAACGGGGTGGTGGGGGGGGAGGCCCTGGGAGAGCGACCACCTGGAGCGAGACAACCTGGAGCAAAAGAGATCCAGAACCAAAAAGGACGATATTCCAGAGGGTCCTCACCTATATAACTGGGCATGACATGTATGTTATGGAATAGATTATTGGCCACTCTGTGTCTCAATCCTGAACCTAAGATCAAATCCTGGGCTAGTAACTGGGGCTGTTCTCCCTCCCAGCTTCTCTGGTCTGCCGACCTTGGCAGACGCATAAACATCACTTCTTATCAGCTTTCTTCTGAGCACAAATCCAAAGCACAGCCTCTTGCTAGCTATTATGGAGAGAGTTAACTCTGCCTCAGCTTAACCCAGGACAAATTGTTACACAATAAAATTACTATTATCTACCTCTTTCCCCCAGAACTATGCTCACCCTTCCAATGTCCCTTTGAGTTGGGTTGACAGTGCCAATCTTTTTTTCTCCAGCAGTGAGTAGCACATTTTACAGCATGTTATCAACTCTCTGAAGCATTCCTTGGGAAGGGTATGATGCCAATGTTAGTGGGATCCGTTCCTCCTCAGACTTGGTCACTGCTTGGGGTTATTTTTATGCTTTTCTTAACAAGGTCAGCTTTCAGCTAAAGTCTGAAATTTGTCCAGTATCATCCCTTAACCCAGTCTAACAAAAAAGGCTGTTAACTTGTCACATGATGAATACCTAGGTTTGTCAGCCTTTTGCCACACGCAGTATTCCCAGACGTGAAGCTACAAGCAGTCGGGTGAAAGGCATTTGACCACTAGACAATTATTAAAGGAAGCTAAGACCAATTCAGGCCAAGGCAAGCACAAAAAATCCTAAAATCCTGCAGTGCCAGGTCAATACAGAGGCAGTGGCATTTTACCAGCAGTGTCAAAAATCACATTTATTTTGCTTCCACAGAGAAAAACAGTGAGAACAACAAAGAAAAACAATAAAAAGAGCATGTAAGAAACAATGTAGGAATCAGTCTAATTTTTCTGAAATGGAAAAGGTCCATGTAACAGTGTGGCCACAACTGTGTCATGTCACTTGGAGTTCATTAATCACTTCAGGTACTGGTCTTTAAAGGCAACCCTTTAAAAAAGGTTGAAAGTTTACATAAATATAATGCCCAAGCATTGTAGTCTCTTTCAAGTAACATGATGAAGATGAACCAATGTAAGCCTGTGATTGCAATAAAGATTCTGTAGAATTTAATTTCAAAATACGTTAATGCTTTATGTGTAACAAAGTATTAGAATATGTAGGCTGAGAAAAGATTTTTCATTACACAGGGGCTTAAAAAACAATTAGAATTCTGCGATGACCTGTAGTGGTTCAAAGATTAGGGTTATGGAAAACTAATCAAGAATTTTTTTAGAGGGGCAATGAAGTAATTTCATGCAGGCCTAAAGCCTCTCAATTTTTAATATCATTATTTCTCACATCAGTTTTGCACACTAGATCCTGGGGATTCAGTGGTCTGCATCTACTTACAGGAGCTCTCAGTGGCATAAAGGTATATTAATGCAATGCTCCAACGAATAACTTTAATCATACAAGACAGTGGTGTTTGGTAGATTTATGATTATACCTGATAGGAAATTTTATATTGTAGATGTATTTTGTTACAAAATACCAATTTGTCAAAGTGAAGTCTGTTTAAATAAACACAGCCTTTTTGATAAAATGCTTTGGAAAAATGTTTTGACATTTAAACTCCTCAAATGAGTATTTTTTTATTTTAAAAGTATTTTCTTTTCAAGACTATATTGGATCATATTGAAAAAAACACACATGAATTATTTTACAAAGTAATGAAAAATAATAATGAAAATCAAAACAAAAGAGGTGTTGATTTATATTTAGTGAACATTTTTAGACTGGTGTTTCATGAACATTTTTTGTCATTTTGAATATTTAATCCTTATTGAGAATGGGAGCTTCCTGTGATGAGAAAACATTTTTCTCCCAATTCTATTCATGAGTGTCCACTGGGAAATTGCAGTAAAATCCCAGACATATTGCTTATGGATCTTTGTATTCTTCTGAG
>NW_010142970.1:23945-25467 GCF_000699245.1 Pterocles gutturalis | reverse complement strand
GAAAGATGTTTTCTAAACTCATTTTCACTCAAATTTTAACTATTTGCCTTTCTAATCACAAGAAGTAACCCAGCCAAACCACACCACTCTAGCCAGCAGTGGTCAGCTTTGACACTGTTCTGTCGTATGCTGTGGGAAAAGACTTCTGATTCATCTCTCAGTGTGAGCCACTGGGTTTAGGTATACGCAACATGGCTAAATCTTCACTTTCTTAATCTATTTTTGCTGCATAGTGTTAGAAATTATACCCTATGTGTCTGTCAGGTCCTGAATTATATGCTGTTTGTCAGGCAGTTGAAGTGAAGTTGGATTATGGGAAAAAAGTTTTGATTGCATACATGACTATAGTTCCTTTACTGAGAGTTAGCTGCTTGCTAACACAGATATACTTCAGACAAAAGTCAGCAACTACAGGGAGGTTTGCTGGATGAGGCCAGTTTGGGAAGCAACTCTGGTCTTTAACAGCCAGGGTTAGCAAACTACACCAAACTGCTTCCAGTGACATTCTGCTCCCATGTAAGTTGCAAAAAAAAAAAATGCTCTTTCTGATATTTAAGTTTTTTAGACCAAGTTAAATTTGTTCTGCATCCTTGATAAGTATCCCATCATGCTTATGCTCAAAATTAAAGTCTCCTATGTCTCTTCAGCAATTAATACAAGTGCCAAGTAATCATTTCCTCCTATCTGATAAAAGTCAAGTAGCTTTATTTAAATGCCAGCAGTCATCCTGCTTCCTGCTATCTCTTTCCTCACAACACATCCTGTCTCCCCTAATGCACAAGTCAGTCAAGAGTTTTGATTCTAGCACAGCTACTTTCCATTTCTTCATTCCACTGGGAGTTCTCCACTCTCCCCTCATTCTCTTGGAGAATGAGATTTTATTTGGTCAAAAATAATCAAAATACCTCCTGTTTGTCTTACTAGATGGTGAATTAATTTTACTTGTTCTACCCTCCTACAGAATCAGTGACCCCATGGACTTTATGCTTCTTTGGACAGCAATGTGAAGAGGAGGAAACAGGTATCCAGAGACAGTGTCTTTCTCATGGCTTGAAGTGTGCTCTAATACATATGCTCCCTTGGCTTCTCTCAAGGGTCACCCTGACCCTTGCCCACCATATTACATGTATTCACAAAGCCTCCTGCAGTGAAGGCACACAAAATATGGTTGTTCTAGTCTCTGATATTTCAGAATGATACAGGGGTTCAGGAGCTTTACATCCTTACATTTTTTATTATGGGGGATAGGAGCTTTGTACCTGTGCGCATTACCTAAGCCAAAATAGGTCTTATTGCATTCCAAGCAAATGAGCAATCTCTCTAACTCTTAAAAAGTAATTATCGTCATTATTTTTCACCAACATCTTCAGTGTGAGAAAAGATACTCTGACCTTCAGAAGAGAAATAGACCACAGGCCTAATTAGCAAACACCAATCTATGTGCCCTGGGTTAAGCAGAGACAGAGTTAACTTTTTCTCATAATAGCTAGCAAGAGGCTGTGTTTTGGATTTGTGCTCAGCA
>NW_010142970.1:0-23933 GCF_000699245.1 Pterocles gutturalis | reverse complement strand
TTGTTGCCAGGATACTCAAGGGCAGATACCTTCAGCCCCTCTGCTCTTCGCAGACAGGGTGGTGGGGCTGGGAGGGCACAGCCCCAGCTACTAGCCCAGGATTTGTTCTTTGGTTACTAGATTGAGAACCAGAGTGACCAATAATCTATTCCATGACATACATGTCATGCCCAGTATAGAAGTGAGGACCCTTCCGGAGGATCGGCCCTTTTCCTTTTGGTTCTGGGGCCCTTTCGGTTTTGGTCTCTTCTGGCTCTGGATCGCTCTCCCAAGGCCTTCCAACCGCCCTCACGCCCCAGCCAGCTCTCGGTCTGGGACGCTCGGACTGTTATCTCTGTTCCATGAGTTTCGGGACTCTCCCTTCTCCAGGATCGTTAGCTGTGGACAGGGGACAGTATCACTGTGTATCACTCATTTGTATATTTGTATATAGTATTATTTTCAATATTATTGTAGTTTAGTTATTAAATTGTTCTTATCTCAGCCCACGAGTCCTTTTTTCACTTTACCCCTTTAATTCTCTCCCCTGTCCTTGGGTGGGGGGGGGAATTGGGTGAATGGGTGTGTGGTTTGGCCCCCAGCCGAGGGCAAACCCATTACACGTGTCCATGTTGGCTTGATGGGGAATGTCAAACTAAGGGTGTGTTTCCACACTTGTCTGAAGCAAGTGCGACTCCACACTGCTGCCAGGAAGAGGCTCTCACTTTCACTGATTTTCTGCTTTGGACGTGTTGCCAAATTGTGGGGCTGCACAGTTAGCAAGATGAGGATCTTCTTTAAAGATCCTGTTCTATGTTCAGATTGTTTGGCTCAGTTCAGACCAGCATGCTGATCTTGCTGTGCCACTCCATTCCCTAGGGGCATTTCAAATATTTGTGTGCCTGCCTTTTTCCTTAAAGTATCCTTTCATCCTGAAAAACAAACATGGCTTAAACAGCTGTGTCACAGAGGCACTTAAAATACATGTTAGGAGAGGGAGAAAAGACACTCCTCTGGGTACCATAGGTTGCCTGGCTATCAGGAGTGTAAGCTATAGTTCAGTATGTGCTTTATAGACAAATGGAAAACTCTTTGTTTTAATGTGTGTGTACTGCCTTCATGTCCAAAACGTGAATTGCAATATTTTGTGTAGTTTTTGTGAAATTAGAGAAAATAGCAGTGAAATGTATGTAAGAATTTCTAGGCACCAGAATCTGTGTAAACATTATGTTAATTCAGAAATGACAAGCAAATTGAAACCCAATAGTTATGATTTCTCAACATATGTTTAATCACAGTGGGCTAATTCCAGACAATCATATCTGAAACTACTAGCTTGTCTTTCAGAGAAGTTAGTGCTTGCTGTTATGTTCACTGGTCAGGGCTTTTTCTCATTGTTCGTTGTGCTAGGTTCAAATTGTGATGAGCTGACTGGTATTTAAAAAAACCCAGAACCCCTCCCTGGCCACCCCCCAAAAAAACCAAACCGAAAACCAACCAAAAACTCATTATTAGTTTATATAAATTTAAGTTTTTCAGACATTGGCAATACAGTCAACAGGGCTTATAAAGCAGATTTTAGCATAAAGAGCACAAGTAACTTCTGCTGCAAACTCAACTGTAGACTGTCCATAATGTGTTTAAAATACTGGTGGACAGCTATAAACAGATAGTCAGTGATAAGTGTTGACCTTGCTGTTCAGAGCGTCTCCACATCTATTTAATGTTTTGCTTTCCCTAGCACATGTTGCCATGAATTACCTCTGTTCTGACTGTATCAGACTTTTAGGGTGCTCTGAAGGCCTGTGTGTTCTGGGACTTAGAATACAACAAAGTTAGACTACCTTAAGAGGCTGGGAGACAGATTGGTTTTGGTGAATATACTCGTAGTATAAAGCCAGAGAAGCGCAGTGTTCCAGTTCAGCTCGTACTACAGTCAGTTCCTGGTAAAGGCAGGTCTTTTCTTGCTAAATATGTAAGAGTTCATAGAAATATGCTTTCTTCTCAGACTTTATTGAATGCTTTAACTAGCACATAAAGAAATTCAATGTCAGGGTTTAATTTTGGCCAACAAAAATATATTTCTAAAGGGAAGAAGACATTTAGATTATATTGGCATTTAGATTATATTGGGGTTAATTGTCTTTGATTCTAGATGAGGCTATGGAGCATCATGAATCGATGTTTAAACTGTAGCATCTCATTGCAGCTTTAATTGTTGAGTACCCATTACTTGTGAGTGCTAGTGAGCAGTGGCGTATTGAACACATTCTCATCCCTGCAATCACAGCAGTTTGCTCAGTTTTCATCTGAGCATTGTTATGAATTGGACTCGGTACTAGCCAGCTTGCACCAAAGCTGCTGCCCTGACAAGTTGCATGCTGAGACACGTTCATACACTTGGGCTGCAGTAGAAGTGCTTTGCTGCTTGTTTGCACATCTCCTGCCCAGGTGCACCACTTGTAGGTTGTCCTTAGTTCTCTAAATTTGCAGTTTTACATCCCGGTGTCATGGGGACAAAGACCAGGCAGTTGACTGTGACCATTCTGATCAGTTGAGAGATATGTTTCCAGTTATCACAGCTGCTGCTCATCAGTTAGCATTGTGTTAGATGCTGTACAAACACAGGACGAATAAGAAATTTCTTGTTTCAAAGTAATTTAAATGCTAGAGGATGAATGAGAATGAAAGATGACTGCCACAAACAGGATAGCACTGGTGGGGGTGGGGGTGGGGTTTGGGGCTTCTTTGTTGTCATACAACAAAGGTACATTTAAAGCAGGATAATAGGTAGTTTCTGTAATTATGAGGGAGAAGAAAACAAAAACACTGGCTACAGAGGCTGGATGTAAAGGCAAGGATCATAATTTCTCTTATAAATGAGAGGAGTGGGTGTTGACAATGACTTCTGTATACCTGCAGGAAAGCAGTTTGATGATAGGGAAGAGAGGAACTGCCTGGTTTGTGATTTTTGTGTTAGCATTCTGAGTGGGTTTGAGAGTGGTTAAATTCCAGGCATCAAAACAAGGCAGCAGATATTAGAGAAATTTAAACAGTGATACAGCTGGAGCTGAAAGAAATTTTGTCAGAGTAGCACATAGAAAAGTCTGTATGTTAAATAAGTGGAAAAAGCTGTGGGATTTAGATGTTGTCTGGAAGTACAGATCTAGACAGATCCCAATCAGCTGACAAAAATGCTTTCTATCCACTGCATTTTCCCCTTTACTGTAGAGTCTGCGATAAATCAAATAATGGTGTATTAAAGCTGCTTTATCAGGAGTCTCTGTATAGAGTTTACGGTAAAGGCAGGAAGAGTTCAAGCTACTGTATTTATATATTATCTGGGTATTGAATCAATAACCTGCCTTAACTCATGCTCTTTTTGTTTTTTTTCCAGATTTTCTATTTTGTACATAACGTTGTTTTGTATATACTGTATATGATGACTTCGGTGGGCAGTGAACGTACCCGGGGCACTCGGGACAAAACACAGATTTCAACCACACAGCCAACACAACCACAGAAACAAGTAGTACAGGTATGTGATACTATGTAATCTTCTTTGAGGTGAAAGTGAGTATGTAATGATACGCATTTCTTCCCTAAGTCAGTAAAAACTGAGAAAAGACAGGAGGAAAAGTCATGGTGTGTTTTGGAAGAGTATGTTTGATGACTCTCTTTAATTGCTTGGTAATCCAGCACAGCATTAAGTTATTCCTGTATTTTTTTCTCTAAAGGAGCTTTGTGTTCTTCATCAACATTTCCCATCAGTGAGGAATTCTATGCCTGTGCCTGTGTCAGGATTTCTGTCCTGTGACCTCAGTATCCTCATCTCTCAGCTCTTCCATATGCCAGCCTCCTGTTGCCAGAAGATCTCTGATCAATAGAGGAATTTGGGTGGGTGGGAAAAGCTTTGTTAGATGCATGCTGTGTTCTACAGCATGATTAGGCATATCTGCCAGTCACAAAACCTAAACTCCTTGTGCAGTGTCCTCACAAAGTGAAATGAAGATGGTTGTCCACTAGTGGACTAAAATTATTTTGACTATTTGTGAGATTGAAATTAAGCTCTTACCCCAATGTCTTCATTCTCAGCAGCAGTGTAGTGAAGTTGTGTGCTTGTCTGGGTTACCGAGAGTGCAAAATATCTCTGCTCCTGGCAACTCATTATTCTCTTGTCAGGTACTTTGCAAAATTGGGCTCAATTCAAGAATTGCCTCAGTTCTCTGCTGGCAGAGAGCGTATCAGTCTAGAGGTCCTCCACTGGGTCTTTTATTTTTTTTCTAGACTGATCTTTAACATGGAGGGGCTCTTGTTCTGTTTTGTGCAGTATTAATTATGTAAGCTGAAGCCCTTACCTCCTTGTGTTGCAATGCGTTGCACGGTAGTGATTCATGCTAATGTGTGAGTTTAGAAAGTGACTTTCAACAGATGAAGTTGAATTTTTTTGTTTATAACAAGTAATGTTGCAGGTTTGTAGCGAGCAGGTTGGCAGAAGTGGTGGTTTCCCCTTTTTTGATGTTTGCAAGACAGCAATGAAGTACTCTGCCCAGTTTTGAGTTCCCTGGCACAAGACGGACATTGGCAGATGTGAGCAGGTCCGTTGAAGAGCTGTGAAGATGGTTGAGAGGCTGGAGCGCAGGATGAATGAGGGGTGGCTGAGGGAGCTGGACTTGTTTAGCCTAAGAAGGCAACGGAAGGCCTTATCTTCTATTCAGATACCACATGAAAGAGTATAGAAAAGGTGAAGCCAGACTCTTCTCAGAGAGACAATGGCACAAGTTGGAACACTGGAAATTACAGCTATTAAAAGGAAAAAAAATGTTCACCGTGGACATGGTCATGAGTTAGAGGGTTTGTGGGATCTCTCTGTGGCCCCGAGCAACTCTTCTGATGGGATGTGCCCTCAGTGGGAAGTTGCACTGAGTGTTGCTGGAGTACCTTACCAACCTAGGTGTCTTACAGACCTCTTTCTGCATATTGTCCGCTTGTTCTACTTCTTGCATAATAGGTACTGGTATGGTCAATTGAGTGGAAAAGGTGGTTATTAAATATACAGCAGTTACATTTTAGTACATCATGTTTTTTATTGCTTGGATAAAAGATGGACCTTCCTGCTTAGTCAGGCTTTACAGATCAACAGAAATATGTGGGATTTTACTATTTAATCACCATTGTTTCATTTTTCTGAATGTAAAATAATGTTGCTTTCCCAAATGGAGATTTCATTGTCATAATATCACATTGATCATGGTTTAAATTATTTAAGAAATTACATCACAGTTCTTTTGCATTGCTTCTGGATAGTAAATATACCATTTTTTAAATAAGATATTACTGTCACTTAATTTTGTATTCTGCACGCTTCTGTTTTCTGTTAGTTTGAAGCTGTTAGTTAAAAATTTCCTTCACTCTATTATGCTGCAAAGATAATATATCTTGTTAGGTTGAGTAAAGTTTTAGCTGTCTTAAGATGCTACTGTTTTCTTAGTCACAATTAAATGTTAATTATACTCTCATAGGATACTACAATGTTACTTGTAATGGTGGTACCTTAAGAACTACTCACTGGTAAAAAAAAAACCCAAAACATTTTTGGCAATGATTTGGTGTTTGTGTGGTAAACACATGTGGTTGTTTGTTGTCTTTTCTTCAGAATCTTCAATTTCATCTTAGTGTAATTAACTGGCATAAATATTAGCGATATTGTACCTACTTGTGTTTCTAAGCCCTGCCCTTAGACAGGGAAAGTGAAGATACTGTCACACATTTGATGTTGTTGTAAAATTGGTATATTTTTGTCTCACAATGTGAACTTGCAAAAAAGCTGGTTTACAGAAAAAATGAATCTTAATGGCTTCCTGTTTCTGGTTAAATATGCAGTCATGTCTCTACAGAAATTACATTGTCTGAATGTTTTTACTCTAGATATCTTTAAAGGAAATCTCTTCACTAGCGTAGAAGTTGCAGTGGGCCTGAGGACACTGAAATGAGATCAAGAAGATGTATCGACAAGGCCTGATTCCTGAAACAAGCAGACCTTTTGTTTTTTCTCTCTGCTGAGCTGTCAGGAGACACCAAGAGCTAGTTCAGTCGCAGAGTACCACACTGACTGGGAGGCTTTCGTGGAGGGTGGCACCAGGGCTGGCACAGGGAATTCCAGAGTAGTCTCTCCTCTGTGTTACCAACTGACTTATGAAGCTGTCAGCATGACACTTTGAAAATGTGGAGTAGCACAGAGTACGTAACTCCGTTACAAATGCTGATTGTCTTGGAACATTGCCTCTGAGTGCAGCAAATGTCTCTTCCCTCAAGGAACTGGGACAGCTGCAGTAACTTCTCAGAAAATAAGCAGCTGGTGTTGTACGGTGGAGTAATTCTTAGACTGTTCTCTGCATTTACACTTGGTGACCTCCTCTAGAGCTTGTATGTATGGTAAACTCCAAAAGCAAAGCAGTTTGAGGCTGATTAAGTCTGAACTTGTGAGACACAGAATTTCATGTGCAAGTGAAGTGAGACTTTGAAAGCTGAGTTTCAACCAGCTGCCCAGGATGAATTCTTTCTATCAAGAATTTCAGCGGATGAGCTGGTCCCCTTCGTAATGAAGAATTCTTCTACAGCACATCAATTTGCATTTTGGGTCCTGTCTCTTCAGTATCAGCCTTCTCTAGCATGCGATGCAAGCCTCTTCTGTTTCAGCAGAAATCAAATTAGGTCCAGGTTCATGTAGAACAGAGTTATCTTTGGTAGTTCCATGGGAGTGCTGTTCAAGTAGACTGGAAATGCTGCACTTTTATAAAGAGTGGCCTGTGTGATGCAACATTGAATTGCTTTTCCTGGGGCAGCCCATAGTCTGTTCGGATTTATCGCGCTTTACTGCATCTGTTCTTTTTAGTCCTTCAGCTTTTGGAGAAGTTGCCAGCATGGATTTGTGGTCCAGAAACATTACAGAAGCACCAAATATTTTGTCAATAGCAAGATTCTTTAGTAGTTTTCAGAGACCAGTATTTCATTATAAAGAAAACAAGTGCAGCTGTTCACGGGCAAAATCTTGAGGCATGACTCAGTCTCTTTTTAAGTGCTCATAAAACTGGAGTCGAGCAGGAATCATTAGAGATGTGGTTAATTTAGAAATACAATTGCCAGTTTGTTACGATAACACTATAACTCTGGAGTAGTAGATACTAAATAAAAGTAAAAGTAATAATATCAAAGCATAGGCTTCTGTGGTAAATTCCATTTTATTGTATGGTTGTCTTGTCTATGTGGTGACCTTAACTGTGGTTCAAACACATTAGAACGTGTTGAAACTGCTTCTATCTCAGATAACTTTTTAACTGTAAGAGAGACATTGAGGAGATGTTAATCTTTTCCCCACAGCACTGCTGTGCTTGTTGTGTATATTGTTTTTGAGAATCTGGAGAAAAAACATTAGTGATGCTAGGAGATACTTTTGAAAAGTATATTGTTACCTTTTGTGTACTTTATTGGATGTTTCCGTTTTTCAGGCAACAGCAGAACAGATTCGCCTTGCTCAGATGATCTACGATAAGAATGATGCAGATTTTGAAGATAAAGTGAAACAAGTATGTTTCTTATGGTATAGAGTTTTTATGCCCTGCAGTAAGGTGCTCCAAAGCTGGCTTACGTTTCGGAGCCAGAGCGTCTGTTTCTGATTTAGATGAAACCTTTTCCAGAAGGATGTAAGTTTAACTGGGAAAACGTGCTCTTATTGCACTGTAATGTCTGTTTACAAGAAATTGTGTAGTAATATAGCTCTGGCTGTATAGTTACGCTGGTGTGTTTTCCTTTGTAGACAAGCCTTTAAGCTAAAGGTCGTCTGTGCTGATGTCTCTTCCAGACTGTATCTCTCTAGTATGGTGCTGATGCTTAATGTATTGTCAGAATAAAGAGTGCATTGAGCTTGTCCACATGTACATGCATATGGGGAAAATGTGTCACCTGTGTAAACTGAGTTCCCTAGTATCTTGGCTGTTTTTCAGGAAAAGTAAAAATGTAATCATAGCTTAAAGCTAAATTGAAGTGTTATTAAAAAAAAAAATAAAAATCTGACTGGTCAGATCTGTGTATGCATTAAAATGATAGACTTACACTGTGAAAATGAAATCTCACACCATTTCCTCTACCATGCTGAGTTTTGGTTGCAGATACTTGAGCTTCCATAGCCAGTTACAGCTGAGACCATTAATTTGAGCAGTACTGAGAATCCAGGTCCCTGTTCTGCTGTGGGTGTCTGTGATTTTTGTCCTAGTGAACACGTGACAACTCATGAAGAATCTAGGAGTACACCCAGAAGGAGTGTGAATGCATTAATGCAGCAGAGGAGCAAATTCCTTGATTTCTTTTGTAAAACTTCCTCTGAAGCATTATTGGGTGCTTTTTTTTGTTCTTGTCGTAAACTTGTTCTGTGCTGTGCCAGAAGTGAAGCCTTGTACTTCCTGAAACCTGAGGACCATCATAATAGTGCCTGTAGTTCTGCTGCAGTAGGAAGGATAAGAATTAAGTTTTGCATAGGGAATCTCCAATATTTTACATTGTGCATATGTATTTCTAGCTCATATAGTTTTTTTCTTTGGGTGGAGTTGCTGGATGTGTCCCATGACAGACTGTTTCCATCCCACACTTCTCAGGAGATGCACCGCAGGCTCACGGAGCATAATTCAGTACCACATCTCCTTTAAGCAGCCATTGCTTATGCCTTTTGTGTGGCCTTATGCTGAAATGGATTGAGGGAGCTGATCAGTCTGAAAAATAACCTTTTTCGTAGTCTGGATATTTTTTCAGATGGATCTATTCTTTGCCATGGCGTACTTTATGTCTGTTTTCACACAGTGGGATGAAGAGGGGGATGTTTGGTGGGGAGGGAGAGAGGACAGTACTGGAGCTATCCTGGTCTTTGACATCTTTACCCTCGTATATTGCTGTTTCTGGGTTGATAGGATTTGCTGCAAGTGTACAGGAAAAAAAAGGTGTGAGAGAGTGCTTTCTTGATTACCATTTAATTTGTGTTTCATCCTGTCTCTTGTCTGAATCCCAAGCATCTCTGTAAACACAGATACTTTGATTTAGTATTTTAGTTTGCTCTGACACAGTAGCTATGCATTTGCTTGGAATCTGTGGTGCTACTAACTTTTATTTTCTTATGGTGATAATTAGATATCTTAACATGTCTGACTTTTACTGCCAGCTCATGGAAGTAACGGGGAAAAACCAGGATGAGTGCATAGTGGCACTACATGATTGTAATGGGGATGTGAACAGAGCAATCAACATACTGCTGGAAGGAAGTTCAGACACGGTAAGGTTTTACTTTCATATTAAACCACTCTTTGCTGAATCTTTGTACTTCTAAGAAGTGATTGGGAAAGTCATATTTTGGAACCTATCAATTTCCATGTCTCCATTCAAATTATTTTGAAGGAAATGGAGACTGGGGCAGCTTACGTACCTTCAAGTAGGCTGAATCTTGAAAATGTTGTGGGTGTTCGGCTGGTCTCTTGCAGAGTCCTCTGGCTTTCATTTACATGCAACAATTTTTACTCTGTGGCAGAACTTGGTACTCTTTCAGACACAGGCCTGGTTTTTGCTGCAATGTTTGTAGTTACTCTGCAGCACCTCCACATCCCTGCGACCTGAGTATAAGTGTTTACCATGAACCACAATCTTTATAAAGCTACAGAGTAGGCAGATACTAAGTCATGCAGCTTTGGTAGGTGTGCATTGCCAGTATTGAAGTTGGAGGAGATTTCTGTATCTGAATGTTACATTAACAATGCTACTAGTTGCAGAAAAGGATACACCAAGCAGTTGCTCCTTTCACTGTGTTGCTTATTTGCATTACTTTATCGAAAACCAGAAGGAAACTAAACAATCTGTATATAACAACAAGTAATGCCATTTATAATGTTGCACAGAGCAATTTTTAATCCCAAGATATATCAGGAAAATACATCTTACTGTGATTGAAGTTTTTACTGGAGGGACTTCTTACAGTTTATCTGAGGCAGTAAACTAGATTCCATCTCATCTAAATTGGGAAAGAAACATGGATTTCCTTTTTTAATGCTGAACATACAGTGTTTCCTGTGATTTGTCAGGATGTGTCCTCTGGCTTGTTGTTAATGAGGAAACTCAGTCCTCCACACACCCTATATCTAGGACACATACCGTTCTGACTGAGGGGACTTTCTTTTATATCCCTTTTTCATTTGTAAGAGTTGAGGTAATCTGAAACACAGAATTATACTGAGTGATCTGACAAGCTGGGAGTAGAAGAGGGTGTCTCACTTCACTTAAATCTGTTTTGATAATATGCTGGTTTCGTGTTCTCCTATACTTCTCATATTTACCCTTTTCTAGTTGAAAATGTTATTCTGGTTGACAGAGAACGTTAAATGCTTTGTTACTTCAACGAAGTGTTATGACATGGAAGAAACTTTCTGAACTCATTTATCAGTTAGAAGCAACATATCCATATGTTCTGTTCTTTTGATAAGTACATCTGAACCCACTGCTTTCTGTAGACAAAATACAACTCAGAAGCAAGTACAGAGAACTTAAAGGGCACAGGGAGGAAGGGATATTAAGTGAAGGATGTGAAGAAATCTATTCTTCTTTATAGCTTATGGGCCTCCAACTTAAAGGGTTTGTTGCCATTGTACTCCAGAACAATTTAGCTGTGGATTTAAGGTAAAGTTGGAAGCAGAGGTACTACTAGTTCTGAACGCAGATTCCCAAACCTCTTTTTCTAGTTTTGCTCTGCTTTGATTCATTAGAAGGTTTTATTTACCTCATTTGGAAGAAGATCTGTTTATCCAGTTTGAGGAATTGGAAGAGCAAGGAGTGACAGCTAGAATGTCTATTTATAATTTCTTTGTTACTCTACCAGTTTTGGTTTTCTTTCTTTTTTTTAGTGCTGTGATCTTTAGAGGCTTTATGCTGTGTGACTTAGTCATTATGAAGACCTTTCACTTGCAACAGTTGTGACGGCCTGACTTTGGACAGATAGAGGCTTATGGATGAGAGTAGACAAGGACATGCTTCTTTGCCTGAGACTTCTGTTAACTTCCTACAAGCATAAGATCCATTTTGTGCCCAACCGTATTTTACTTCCTAAACCTTTGAAGATAGAACAAAGGAAACTTTTCAAATTATTCTTCTTTCCGTCTAAGATTAGGCCAGCAAGAAGGTCTGTATTTTTGAAGGTTAGGCCTGCAACTGTCATTTGGGTTACCTCAGGCATTGTCACCTGAAATTGTTATCAGTTAGCTCCCTTACAAAAACAGGCAGCTTTGATAGTCTGTGATGGATTCCCGTGCCCAGAGGTAGCACAATCCTCTGTCTTAAAGGACATGCCCAGCTTCTCAAGGCTTTCTGCAAAATTGTATTGTGGGAAGGCATGAGTCTGATGCTTTCATAGTTGTCCTTTCACTGATCCTTCCCAAGTCATGTAAAACCTTACTAAGCAGAGGCAGCTTCCTCTTAAGCTTCTCAGGATCATCCATTTTTGGGTATTTCTTAAAATGGTCAAAGATCTTTTGGCACAATGCCCATGAGTGAAAAAGTAGTGCATTCTGAACTATATAGACTGGGTTCTTCAGTTGTCAATGTAGTTATTTTTTCTCCTGTGAAATGTCTCTAAAACTCTAGGAGTGTTTTAGTGTGTAATGCAGTTACACAGGCTAGAGCAGGTGAAGCCATATGATAGTTACTGGAGGAAACAGTAGTTCTCAGTTGCACAAATAACATGGTGTTGCCCAAAAGCGTAGTTTGTACTTCTAATCTGTGCTGTCTGCTCTTCACCTAACTTGGCTTATTTATGGTGGTGTAGTCTTCTATACTGGAAATGTAATGGAAAAGTGATTTCAGCCTTCTTTCTCACCTATATCCTGTCAAGAAATGAGAGTGTAACCATTCTCTTAGTACTTATTCTTTCAAAGGAGGCAGTGAAACATTGACTTTGTACTTGTAAACAGTTTTGTTACCTGCTTTCACAGTAGCATTAGGTTTCTCAGTTCTAGGCAGTGTAGAACAGCTGGTCCTTGCCTACCTTGTGATGGATTCTGAGTTGCTGATGCCTGAATTGAGAAGAGAGAGGACAGAACCTAAAAGTACTATATAGCCAACCTTTTTTGTTTGATGCAGGTGCTTGTCAGAGGTCATGGGCTTAGTGCTTCACAGTTGATAACATATATTTGCATATGCAAATTTTCTGTTTAAATACCTTACCTGGACAGTAAGCTTCTAGAGATGGGGACATATAAACATATCTTCCATCTTAATGGTTTGCAAATGATATCCTTTTTCTTTGCTTTGCAATTGTGGCTTAGTAGACTAACCATGCGATTGCATAACATATGAGGTGCCGTGCTATTCTTAGCAAGTGTTTTAGTAATTTTATTTTCAACACCTACAGATACTCCTATGGAGCTGGTATGATCCCTGAATTTATTTTAAAGGTGGAGTTTAATATTAAAGCTGAAGCCTGATGTCTGGACTTTGGTTCCTTGTCTTGTTTAGACATAGTTTTTCCTGTATTTTGTTGTGTGTGATGAGCTGTAGCTTTTAAGAATGGATGGTCTGTCTTATCATGGCCCCAATTTTCCCATGTTGTTATTGTGCCATTCTGTCTCTTGGTTCCTTTAGTCCTAGTACATCTGGTAATGATTTTTCTTTTTTCTTTTTTTTTTCCCCCTTAGGCCCCATACTTATTCTCATCAGTCTCTTGTTCAGTGATGCTTATAAGCATTTTTTAATTTCCTTGGGAGAAAAAGGTAGCTCTATGCATGCTCCATTGCTAGTTTTATGGAGGTAGTTGAGAGGGAAACTGTTTATTGCTTCACAGATTTTCTGTGTTGTCGTCATATCTGGGCTTCTTTGAACCAGTAGAAGTCCATTATAGCCAGAAATATTTGGGATTCTCACATACCATAAGGCAATCCAACTTCTAAAACTTGTTTCTTTCTCATCTCTTCCCAAATATACAGCCTGTGTTTCCATTTGCATCAGTTTAGTTTGCAAGATTTTACATATGTGACGTTATCCAAATACCTTTTTTTCCATGAACTAGAGGGGTATGAGGTGGAAGTATGCATTGAGAGCTGTCTCTTCTGTTTGACTTTTGTATCTAATTCTATTCTACCCAAATAGACTTCTTGGGAGACTGTAGGGGGAAAGAAGAAAAGCCTTGGAAAGGAAAGTTCAGAAAACAAGGAGAACAGAGAAAAACGAGGGGACAGAGAAGTGAGTCGTGGACGGGGAATTTCCAACAGACGGGGAAGAGGAGGCAGTCGTGGCCGAGAATGTACGTATAGGGATTAATTTTTAAAG
Organism: Pterocles gutturalis; assembly: GCF_000699245.1. Classification (NCBI taxonomy): domain Eukaryota; kingdom Metazoa; phylum Chordata; class Aves; order Pterocliformes; family Pteroclidae; genus Pterocles; species Pterocles gutturalis. The sequence continues at coordinate 10,604 of NW_010142970.1, read as the reverse complement.
ATTCAGATACTTTTCTTGCAGCTGAAACTGGCAGAGTTGAGAGCAAATGCTTGATGGAGTAAAGTCCGTCTGAGCTGCAGCTCAGCACTGAGAGGGATCATAACTTGTTTGTGTGACAGGTTTGCATGACTTGATTTTGGGGTGGTCTGTGCTTGTTCAGAGACAATTTAAATTTCTGTCCTTTTTTGATTAATTGATCTTGTAAAAGTGACGTTCTTTATGTCAGTATTAAAGTGGAGTCTTTGTAAGAATGCGTGAGAGCAAGTATGTTGCTGCACAGGTGATACACTTTTTTGTTTCTTTTAGTGAAACAATTATCCTGCTTTGACTCCATCTCCTTTTATGAGTGGGAGAACCTGAGGATGTTCTCACCTTCTCATAAGGGGAATGAAAAGACTGGGATCATTATTAATCCCTAGCATATATTACTCACATAAACCAACAAAAAGTGAGTTTCTACAGCAGAGATAATTCTTCATGAGTTGAAGCATTTAAGAATTTGCTACAGTTTATACAGGTGCAATAATACATTGTACAAAACCAAACCAATGTTTCCAGGTTAAGTAGCATCACATTAGATCACCATTGGATGCACATTGCTTTTTTCTCTGATTTTTTTTCGGCAGTATCAAAGCCGTATACATTGCCTGTAAGGGCCGTAGACAACACTGATAGATGAGCAAAGAAACTGGAATGAAAAAAATACGTTTAGCTTTTCACTTACAAGCAGGAAAAGTATTTACAATATTAGCCCTTTCTTGTAATTCATTATTGGAGTATACTCAAATATTGTGCCAGTGAAGACATTGTGAATCTTTGTAGAATAGAGTAACATCAGGATAGGAAAAAATATTAATAAAACTTGCAGTTATGCTTAGTACAAATTGAAATCGGATCCATGAAAATCAAAGTGAGGGGCAAAATTTTTGCCAGAGACAGATGCTGCTTGTCTCTTTCTGTGAACTGGAATTTAAGATTTTTCAGATGGTTACTGAACCTTGATATTCTCTTCCCATCTTTATGTCCAATCATTAATGATTTTGTTGCTGCCATTAGTAGAAATTGTGCAGTACAAAATCTCAGCAGTGTTTTAAGTGGCTAATAATTTTTTTTTTCCTTCAAGGAGACACACACCTTTCAGAGTACCTCCTCAGGAGTTTTCCACAAAGTAGTTAAGTTGCAGTGCTTTTCTAATGACCTTCACCTGGTCATCATCTCTCTTATTTGAATGCAGAGGAGAGTTCTTTTAAGTTTCCCTGGTTGTACAGGGATGTGGTATGGGCAGACAGGAGAAGAGCTGGTGTTCTTTGTTAGCCCTTATTCTTTCACTGTTGCCACCCAGGGCCTTATCAAGGAAGCACAGTATGAGTCAGCTGTATTTCCCACCTCGTAAAGGCCATAATTAATTTCAGAGTGTAGGCTGCATAACACTGCACTTTCTTTTCAAAAAAATGGAAGTGTGTCTGCTAAGGGACATTTCTCTCTTATTAGATATTTTGCTTCCTGATTGTCCAGTGCAAAGTAAACATAACTTGCTTGTAGCTAGTCTCTGGAAGAAGAGAGGTGACAAAGATCTGTTGACCAGCCCATTTTAAAGTCTTGGCTTTTTTTTGGTGTTCAGGTTAATCAGATGGCTATGTTGTCTCGTGTGAATCTCTAAAGCTTCTCTTAAGCTTTCCTCTCTCCACAGTTAGAGCTGAAGAGAATGGAGTGGACAACAATCAAGGAGACAGGCCTTCAGGCCGTGGGAAACGTGGTCGTGGGAGAGGTGAGATGGTGGCATTGGCGTGGGACAGGCAATGATTTCGTGTCCTGAAATCGAACTCTCCTATTTATTTCTTTAAACTCTCATTTTTAAGCATTTGTTGGTTGTCTTTTCATTCCATAAGCACTTCAGCCACCTTTCATTTAGGTACATCCCCCTCCCTTACCCCTTATTGTGTGTTGGTCCCAGAACAACTTAAAAGAATTCACACAAATCACCTTTATGGTAATTTCCTGTGCGGCAGGCTGGTGTGCTCTGGCTATGGGAGCTGTTTTCACAGATTGACTTGTGCTAACCTCCTGTGAGTGGCAGTGCACTGGGCTCCTCAGGATGTACCTTGGCAGCAGGAGAGTACAAGATTCCATCTGTAGGGCTCTTGGGGAGGGATTGGTCCTTCTGCCAGTTCTTTGGGCTGGATACGGTTGTCAGGCTTGCCGTCTGGTTATGGTGTGCAATCAGAGGAAGTGCAAGCCACTTTAAATGCTTTTTGGGAAGAGAAGGAATTTGGTATGGAAGAGTTGATGAGGAGCACTGTGGAAAAGAATACTGTGGAGTCTTAGGTACAACTCTGATCCTATCCTGTAGAAAAGGTAGGAAAGATGTTGATAATGGATTTGATGTGGAATCAAGGGATGTGTAGTTGCTTTGAATTTTCACGGGTTGGAGTGGAAAGAGGCTTGTGTTTTCTTACAGCAGGAAGAATGAAAATGAGTAACATAGGTACAGCACAGATTGTGTGGGGAAGTGGGTATTAAATGAGTTAAATTGATGAAGTGAACAGCAGAGCTAACAGACTTAAAAAGCAATGTCTGACTCGTGAGAAATTCAAAGGACTTTTCTCGTTGGAATGTCCAGTAACGAGGCATTCAAAACTAGACACATCAACTTCATTGTCTCTAGATCTGCATTTTGAAGGAGTGGAAAGATGGAAAGACATGTATCTTCCAGAGGGTTGTGTGAGTGACTTCGTGTGCCTGTGAATCAGCAAATATCAAATGGTGTGTGCAGAGATGTACCTTTGCAGGGAAGGGTGTGTTGTAGTTCATAGATAGTTTTTGGTATGTTAACACTGTTAATAGATGGAATGTAGGTTTTTCAGTATTTGTTTTATAAAATAATCCTTTGTACTCAAATATAAAGGTAGGATTTTTTTTAGATTGTTGAGTGAAACTTAAAGGCTTGTTTCAAATACAGTCTATTTTTTGCTTTGTAACCTGCTGAACATTATGCTACTTTTGTTGGTAATGCTGTAGCTCTCTAGATGAATATCATATGTCTCAAGCCAAAGCACTTTATCATCAGATCATACTGGCGTATCTGACTGAAGAAACAGGAATAAATTTAACAAATTTATGTTCACTGACTTAATATACGTAGTGTTACTGTAACTCTCTAGCAAATACTTTAGACAGTATATTCGTGTGAACAGAGTATCTTAATGAAGTGTTCTCAACTGTCTGTGATAAACCCGTTGAATGACTTCAGGATCATTATATTACAAACGTGTGTATTCTGTGGCAGGAAATACCTAATTGAATTTTCTAGCCCTTGAAATCTGCAGGGAGTTGTATAAAGCTGTGTAATTTACTTCTCAGTATTTTAGGGATGCATGACGTTCTTTCTTTGAATATTAGTAGAAATAATTATAAAAAGCTTTCTGCCATTTCATTCAGTAGTCTCTCTTTTCTGTTACACATAATAGTCAAATGTGGGATAAAGTGCTTCAGCTGAAAGTGTATAGATTGCTGGTAATCACCACAGAACCATTTTTGGAACTGTTTTGTGCAGAGTGTGTGTGTAGGAATCTAGGCCTTGAATACAAAATCGGGGGTCAGCTGATACCTGAGCAATGCACTATCTCCCTGTTTTAAGCTACCTTCTCAGGCTGGAGTTATCTTACTGGCTGCTTTCTAGGGGAAGGTTTGTTGGGCCATCATATTACTGCTTCACTGTAGAACAACCTAATTTTGAGAAATTATATGCACTGACAATAGCAGAAATGGGATTGACACAGGGAAGATAATGTGCTGTTTACTGAAGGGGAATATAGTAAGGCTCTGTAAAATTTTTGCAGAGAAAGTACTGTGGAGAAATCTGTTGGTCACTCCAAGCAAGTATGTAAATGAGGGGAATATTAAGTAAAATCAGTACGTTCGTTACAGGTTCAAAATGAACTTACAGACTTGGTTCTTCATGCATGTAGTTAGCCTGAGAAATTCCTTTCAATAGGATGATGTGGGTGCTGAAAATTTGCAGACTTGACAATTTAATCCTAAAAAAGAAGCACAGCAAGAAAAGGAAAAAAACACTGAGAGTTTTGATATATGTACATTATCTTTGGCTGAAGAAGTCTGAGCCACAAATGGTTGAAGACCAGGAGAGTGTCTACAGAAACTGCACTGTGGTTTCAGTTCTTTCACTCTTCCGTAGATATCTAATTGACCGTAGCTGATAACGGGATAGGAGGTAGATGAACTTTTGAACTTGATTCAGTATAGAAATTGTTACAGATTTACATGTAGCAATTCTGGTTTCGAAAGTAAAAATGCTTTTGTGACTTTTACTTTTTTTCCTCTATTCTCTTCCTCTTCGTTCTTCCAGAGCAACATGAGCATGCCATAAAAGTAGATGCTGACAGGGATTTTATTTTTTTTTAATAGAAAAACAGGAATTAAAATGAAAGGCAAAAATACTATGTTTTAATTTTGAACTTAAAAGAGCATGATAAGGAGTGTTTCAGACTCTTGTTTTTTCTGCAAGCTGTGTAACAAAGCAAAGCAGTTTTCCCTTTTTGTAAATATCTGACTATAGTACAGCTTGTATTCTTGATCTCTCTTTTTGCTTTTAATGTTTTTTAGATAGAAGTATGCTATCCTTGAAAAAATTGAGCTTCTGTAACCAGAATGGCATGTCTAGACATTTCCTTATTGTAAAAGTTTAGCACAGTTGGCACAGGATATATTTTGGGTTTTGTTTGCCACAATTGATAAGGATGTTGGTTTTTCTAAAACAGGAATGTAGAGCAGACCTTCTGAAGGTCACAACCTAAAGTCTGTTTAGTTTTGCTCTAGTTGCTTCTGCAAGCTGTGTGGGTCATGTAATTTTTTTTAATTTTTTTTTTGAGATTAACCAGAATTTAGCTTTAATGTGAGTTATTTATTTTCTTTCAAACATAACTTTAAAGTTGAAAATTTTCTGCACGGGCTTCTAAAAATGTTTACTAGAATACGTAAAGTATATAAAACTGATCCAGTACTTCTCACTTTATGATGTCTAATAAGACAACAGCGATTTGAATTATTAAATATAACTTCAGTGTTTGTTTTGGTAGTACAGAATACCTAGAGTACAAAATTTCTATATTTAGCCTCCATATCTTTTCATAAGGCTTAAGCTTCTGTCATCTCGGTGTTTGCTGGGAGGATGGCTGGCTTTGCATTTCCAGAGCAGATATCAGGGCTGTTCAGTCTACTGTGTAGTCAGAGATAAGCACAAATCTAGGGTGTTGCCTGCCCTTCCAGTCTGCATTTTCTTTTCCTTCAGCTGTTCTTAGGCCTATTTCTTAGCCTTAAAGTGTCTTCATCTAATTTAAACATGTCAGTGTGAAAATCTGAGTTTTGAAATAAAGCACCTCTGTTCAAGTAGAGTAATTTAGGTTTGCAAGCTCAGCAAACTGATTTTTTTACAGAACAGGCTATTAAGTTAATGGGCTAGGCCCATCCAAGTTGTGGTACTACACACTTTTCTCATTATCGTGGTTGAACCCTAGCTAGCAATAACCCCCACACAGCTGCTCGTTCACTCCCCTCATTGGGATGGGGAGAGAACTGGAATGGTAAAAGGGAGAAAACTTGTGGGTTGAGATAAACACAGTTTAATAAATAAAGCAAAAGCTGTGCATGCAGGCAAAGCAAAACAAGGAATTCATTCACTGTTTCACATCGGCAGGCAGGTAGTCAGCCATCTCTGGAAAAGCAGGGCTCCATCACACATAACGGTTACTTCACACCATCACTCTGAACATCCCCCTCCTTCCTTCTTCCTTGCCCAGCTTTATATGCTGAGCATGATGTCTTATGGTACGGTATATCCCTTTGGTTGGTTGCGATCAGCTGTCCCAGCTGTGTCCCTTCCCAACTCCTTTTGCACCCCCAGCCTGCGCGCCAGTGAGGTGGGGTGAGAAGCAGAAAAGGCCTTGACTCTGTGTAAGCACTGCTCAGCAATAACTATAACATCTCTGTGTTATCTTCGCTGTTTCCATCACAAATCCAAAACACAGCCCCATGCTAGCTACTATGAAGAAAATTAACTTTATCCCAGACAAAACCAGCACACCCACGCTCCCATGTAGTGTCCATTTGTCTTGGAGGAAGAGAAGTTGTGAATGAGATGAACAGTTCTTTCCATGCATGGATGGTACCAGAGTGAAGACTGGATTGTGTGATTATGGGTGTTTTGAACACATAATGGGTTTTAGTGGAAACTGAAAATGTTACTACCTGCCCAAGTGTAAGTGTTGACTTTTCTAGAATTCATTCCAGAAAAGAAAAATGTAAATTGAATAAGCAATGGGTAATGTAGCCTAGTCAGCTGAGGAGAATGTGCTGGAGAGCAGGAAGAAAACCCAGCAATACACAGTTGAATGGTTACAATGTTAAAGGAAGCAAATCCGTGTTTTAAATAGTTCAGCATTTTAAATTATGTTGGCTAGGTGTAGTAGTGGAATGTTGATCAGAATCAACTTTAAACATAGTTCCCCAGTCCTGGTTTCCTGGAACAGTAATGGGTAAGCAGTGTTGTCTTGATACTTCAGGCTGTTGTTTGTAGATCCGAGTGTACGGAATGTGAGGAAATATTATGAGGGTTTATATGAGGCAGGGCAGTAATTTTGTTCTTTGCCTGATGTCTGTCATTTGCTTTTGTGCTCAACATGCTGACTGATTGTAAGAAAATCTGTTCCTTTAGACTCACTAGAAGGTTTAATGAGCTACTGCCAAGTCACTTGTTCTCTTTTGTGGGTAGATAAAAATGTTGATAGAAGAATTGATGATTGTGAATTACCCCAGGGAAAAAAATTTTTTTTTGAAACATTGACCGCTGCAATCTAAACCATACGTACATATCTTTTTAGAGTAGTGTTAGAGCTATACTTTTTACATTACAAGCGTAAACTGGCATTACTGCTGGGAGGAGTTGGTCCAGTCTGTCTCCTGGTGCACTTGAACTGGATCAGAGGATTGATCTAAGTTTTAAACTAACCAAGCCAAAAAACAAAGGGGGAAGGCACTATGGTAGCTGGGGACAACAGGGTGTTTTGGTGGCTTATTCTGGTGTAAAGGTGACTAGTTTTCTGACATTTAAGAAGCAGGGCACTCGTTCGGAGAGCTGATCCTAAAGTGTACTAATAATTTTGTTTTCTGATAGTGGTTTTGTGCTCACTCACTGGTACGTGCAAAACTCTCAGTGCAGGAAAGAGGGCAAAGCTTATGGTCACTGGTTGGAAGGAAGACATTGGTTGTAGTAGTTCTCATCTGAATAGGTTTAAGTTACTCTGGGATTGCATGCTTAGAATTTGGCTCCCTGCTCTGAATGGCAGTGTGAAGCCCCATTTGCTCACCAACCTTTTAGTCACTGTTAAAAAGCATCGAACATTTGCAAGTACTTGATGGGCATTCATAGTTGCTTCATGACTAACTTCTCTATGTTAGAAGACTGCCTCCTAAGGCCGTATTTTTAATTTTGTCAGATGAAGGAAGTAACTTTTAGAGAAGTTAAGAATATATTAGTGATCTGGTTGTGTCAAAGAGAATATCAACCCTTCCCACTGGCATCTTACGTTAACAGAATCATAAAATCGTAGAATTGTTTGGGTTGGAAAGGACTTTAGAGATCATCTAGTTCCAACCTCCCTGCCATGGGCAGGGACACCTCCCACTAGACCAGGTTGCTCAAAGCCTCATCCAGCCTGGCCTTGAACACCTCCAGGGATGGGGCATCCACAGCTTCTCTGGGCAACCTGTTCCAGTGCCTCACCACCCTCACAGTTAAAAATTTCTTCATGTCTAAGCTAAATCTACCCTCTTTCAGCTTATAACCGTTACCCCTTGTCCTGTCACTACACTGCCTGATAAAGAGTGTTTCCCCATCTCTCCTGTAGGCCCCTTCAGGTACTGGTAGGTTGCTATTGGGTCTCATGACCATGATATATGAGATTCTGTGTCTGAGTTAGGGTGGTCTTTCAGTGGTGAGTACTTGCTGTCCCATAGTTTGAATTAGTTCTTTGTGTCTTTTCTAGCTTTGAAGTTAGTGCTTTCTGTAACTCCACTGGCTTGGTACTTCCCTTTTGTCTCCATTAGAGTGCTTTTTGTTGCATTTGTTGATTAAACTTAATTTTTGACACAAAGCATAGACACAGCTTTATGAAGTTAAGGGAATCCACTTGAAATTCAAGTTTGTAATCAACTTTCAAAATGATCTGACATTAAAAAACCCCCTTGCTGGCTAAGCAAGTCTTGTCTAAGACTGTGCATGGAACTTCAGGAACAGCATGGTTTCTTTCTAGTAATTTCTACAATTTCTAAAATTGCTAGAGGTTCTTATTGCTGGTTTTAGCCAGTAGTTTGTTGTGTCTGTGCTGGTACATTGTCTTATATATGCCTCGCTTTCTAAAACTTCATCTTGTGTTTAACATACTAAGGTTATTCTTTCAAGCTTTTGCACTTGGAAGGCTGGAGAGACTTCCCTCCTTTTCTAAAATCTATTTGCACTTTCATTCTAGCTGTTCCAGCTAGTTTCTCTGTACCTGATGTTGGCCTCACTCAAAAATATTTCTGCTTGACTGTTTCTGTGATTCACACCTCCCGATTGGTCTCATAGCTGAGCTTGTCAAAAAACTGTTGATCTCTCTTCTGTGCATCATTAGTAAATGGTTTTTAATGCTGTATTGATTGCTGTAGGAAGTAAACTTATTACATAGATGGCCCCTACAGTGTCCCCAAGTAAACTTATCTGGTTCTACTCTTAAAAAAGACTGTTTACTGGGTGGAAAGATAATCTGAAGTGCGCTGTCTTCTGTGCATCTGAGAGCTACAACCTTGTTATGCCATGCATCAGCTTCCCAGATTGCGGATTTTAGGTGGACAAAGGAGAGAAGGGCAGTAGAATAGGTAGGCTGAGCAGGGAGGTTCAGAGGCCAAGTTACATACAGTGGGGTACAGTGGGGTCTGAGGGATTGTTGTTTATAGCAGAGCAAAGAACACAGCTCCACATATGGGCCTGGTGAAGAGGGATGGTGATTGCTGGGTTGCAGCTGTTGTTACCTCTTTCCTAAGCTCTGTCTGTCCTCTTTCCAACCAATTTTGAAGAGAGAGCAAAGATGGGAAAATGTAGAGATAGTGTGCCTGACCTATTGTCAGACTTCAGTTCTTCTGTGTTCTTGTCCCACAAAAATTCTGTGTGTTGCTGGATGGGAATCCTTCCTATGTGGCTTTCTGTGATTCCTCTGTAGCTGGCAATTTTAATTTTGTGTAGGATATGGGTAAACTCTTTCATGAAAATGTGGGTAAAGCTATCCTGTTATTTTAATGCTTCTAAGAAGTCCTTGGAAATATAGGTGGTAGATATTGTGGAGGTTCAGAAAAGTCTTTTGAAACTTGGACAGTGAACAAGGGCAAGGGGAAGAATGAGTGGCGAGGGGAGAGAAAGGAAAGTCATTAAAACAGGAACTTCTTGAAGTAGTTTTACCATACCCTGGGGGTACTGCTCTTACTCACTTTAGGTGGGCCCCTGAAAGTAAGGGATAATTTTGATCCAAATTAAAACAGCCTATCATGGGTAATTCTGATGTTTGGATGATGAGTATATAGATTCTTTAGGATTATATCTTTTGTGCTCTGGTAAAATTGTAGTTGCTTGGTGACTTATAATTACCACATAATTTTGTTGCTAAAATAAACATTGCTTAGGCTGCAGCTCTTGACCTCTTCCTGTTCTTGTAATAGAAAAATAATATTCCTAGTCTTCCTCCAAAAAACAATGAACTGGAAAAGACTGAGATACTGAGGTCCTAAAAGAGAGAGAGAAAAAAAATCTCTGTAGAAATATGCCACATGCAAAAATAAAGCCATTCACTGTATCAAGAAGCTGATAAACTGAGGCTGGTAACTGAAGTTGGAAGCAACAAATGTTTGTTGTTTTTAAAATAGAAATCGATATTCTTGTGGGTGATAACAAGGAAGTTGTTCCAGTAGTTTGAATTGGGTATTTTTCATGTCAGTAACTGTGAGTAAGGGTGAAGGAGAAGAAGTATGTGGTTGGAGGCTGGCATAAGCTCAGGAGGGTAGGGGTGGACAGGTGGGCTGAGTCAGAAAATGAAACAATTGGAGTGTTTAAACTTTCTCCTCACAGATAAGGAGTGACAGGGACTTTCTTGAGAGATCAGGATATGCAGAAATGCTGGGATCCTAGATCATCTTAGGCAAGAGTTGGAAAGTAGAGACAAAATTTTCAACGTCTAATGATTTGGCAATAGCAGTCTCATGTGGGATGGGTCTTTAGGTAAGTCCGTTTCTTGGCATTTGAAGCTACTTTGCTAGATACAGAAAAGATAGCAAGGAATTTTTCTGCTGAAACACATAGCCTTAGATGAACTGTGGTTTACTTTCATATGTTAGGGAAACAAGTTATTCTGTGAGGAAATTCGGGAAGTAAATAATATTTGACTGTGGTAGTTTTGTTCTTCAAGCATAGTATTTTCTAATGTGACAGACTAGTGACTGGCGGCTCCTCTGCTGTTGCTGTTAAATGGTGTTTTCTCTCCTAGGGTTTGGACGTGGCAGAG
>NW_010142969.1:0-1828 GCF_000699245.1 Pterocles gutturalis | reverse complement strand
TTTATCAGGGAGTGTAGTGATACGACAAGCGGTAACGGCTATAGGCTGAAAGAGAGTAGATTTAGACTAGACATTAGGAAGAAGTTTTTCACTGTGAGGGTGGTGAGGCACTGGAACAGGTTGCCCAGGGAAGTTGTGGATGCCCCATCCCTGGAGGTGTTCAAGGCCAGGCTGGATGAGGCTTTGAGCAACCTGGGCTATTGGAGGGCGTCACTGTCCATGGTAGGGGGTTGGAACTTGATGATCTTTAAGGTCCTTTCCAACCCCAAACATTCTATGATTCTGTGATAAACTGTCTTTATCTCTACCCATGAGTTTTCTCACGTTCACCCTTTTGATTCTCGCCCCAATCCTGCCGGGGGGGTTAAACAACAACTTTTTTTACATTTTATTTGAAATCTTATCAAAAGATAAGATTGGCTATGCATGCACTATGCAAACATGTGAGCAGATTTTGCACATGTATGGATGTGCTTACCAAGCATTACCCAAGCTATATTTTTAAACATTAAGCTGCACACGTACATAGAGTTTGCTTACATAAATCTGTTAAGCATTTCGCAAGCTAAAGGGAAAGAAAGTATCATGAACATCCGACCACAAGGGTTCATTCTGTTATAGTCATTAGAGCTGTTTAAGATAATACACAATGCATACATGTAATGCACAGGCACATCAGTTCAAATATAATTTAGCTATTGCATTAGCTCTGGTTTCTCAAGTATTTATACAGTTGCAAATGTGTTCTGAAATTAGAAGTCCTTTTCCAAAACCACAATAACCTTTACATTACTGTTCTAGCCAACACAGACACATGGGCTTTGTGTTAAGTTTTCCTTACCATCAGCACTGCACTGTACCCTCTCATAGTCCTCAGTCAAAGGTCTGCCAGAATGCCAGTGACGAAGTTCATCAAATTTCTTATATTTACTAAGTGAAGTAACTGCAGGATCATTGCTGAAATATACAAACATTAAATAGAGAAGAAATTGTTTTCCAGCATCTCTAATGAAACATTCAAAAAACTGTGTATCTATCAAAACACAATTTTACTGTGCCAGAAAGCCAGCATAGGGTTTAATTCTACTCCAGATATAGTGTGTCAAGATAGCCTCAGTTTTTCAGAAATAATTACTAACAAAGTAAATCCCCTTTTTTTCATTTATTTTCATACAGATTAACCACAGAATGCAATGTAACTATATAATTCACACACTGGCTAAAAATACTCATTGAGCAGCACAGAACCCACTTCAACAAGTGTCAGAGCAAATGTAAAGGATAATCTCAATCTCTTCTTACTTTTTTTTCAGTATTTTTATTTAATGTTTTTCTTTTCCTGAAATCAATCTGAGCTTTGCAATTTAGGACAAGGCCTTTCAAATACAAATTGTACATTTAGAAAAACAGTTCCAGAATGTAGAATAAGAATCAGACTATAATGCAAACAAATAACTGTAGGAGAAAATACAGATATATTTACTCTTATCCATTCTTGTTCTGAACTTTCTGTTAATATTTACACCGGTAGATGTAAATGTGAAATTTTACACAGTCATAGCAAAAGCACTTCTACATTTGTACAAATTGAGCATAACACAGATAAAGCGCAGGGGAGTACAAAACAAGCCCATATAATCTTATTTCATTAGAATAAAACTCATATACATACCTTTCTAAAACAGGTAGATCTTTCAAAACATCTCCAGCATATTGTTTAACAAGATCGGATTTCACTGGGATTAGTCCAATTTTAGGAATTTCTTCTTCATTGTCTTTACAGTGTAAAAAATAATTAATATAGTTTAGTTATTAATATATAATATTT
>NW_010142968.1:0-451 GCF_000699245.1 Pterocles gutturalis | reverse complement strand
ACTTTGTATTTGCCTTTGTTGAACTTCATGAAATTCCTGACAGCCCATTTCTCCAGCCTGTCACAGTTCCTGTAAATCCCTTGTTGAGAATGCAGTCTGTCCCACCAGCCAGGTCATCAATGAAGAGATTAAACACTGCTGGTCCCAGTATTGATGCCTGTTGTGGTTTTGTGGGGGAGGTTTTGTCTGGTAGCAGGGAGGGGCCACAGTAATGGCTCCTGTGAGTAGCTGCTAAAGGTTTCCCTGGACTCCAGGTCTGCTGGCAGCCCCTGTAAATAACTGACAAGAGTTCCCCTAGATCGAGTCTGCTCTGGCAGCAAGGGAGGGGTTACAGTGGTGGTTCCTGTAAGTGACTGCTAAGGGTTCACCCCCACCCCTGGTTCTGAGGGTTTAGTAACTGGGGGGGGTCGGGGGGGTGGGGAAAGGAGTACCACCGATCTATCCCCTGGAA
>NW_010142967.1:0-31444 GCF_000699245.1 Pterocles gutturalis | reverse complement strand
TGCCCCCGGCAGAACTTCAGCGTCCAGCTGCACGAGCCACAGCTGGTGCGCCTGACTTGCGTACGTGCTGTGGGCGGAGAGCGTGCTCTCCCGGCAAAAATTTAAAGACTGGGGGAGGGGTGGTGACCGCGGTTGCCCCAGCAACTCCCGTGCCAAGTCAGCCTCTCTCGGGAGAGCTGTCAGCGGGAGTCGGGATGTTCCGCTGCCTCGGGGTTTTCCTGTCGAAGGAATCTCCCGAAAACCTCCCTGTACCTCGCGATCAGTTGGTCTGGCGGAGCTGGGTCGGCTCCGAAGCAGCGGATCTCAGTGACTCATAGAATCATAGAATCATAAAACAGCCCAGGTTGGAAGAGATCATCTGGTTCAACCTTTCATGAGAAAGGGAGTCTAGGTGAGGTTGTCAAACACCATGTCCAATCACGTCTTTAAAACCTCCACCAATGGGCACTCTACTATGCCCCTGGGCAGGTTGTTCCTATGAATTATTGTTGTCACTGTAAAATAACTTCTTTCTTACATTGAGATGAAACTTTTCCCAGTGATACTTCTACCTGTTGCCCCTTGTCTTCTCCATATGGTTCCATGTGAAAAGAGAACCTCTGTCCTCTTTGTAGCTGTCCTTTAAGTACTAGCATACTGTGATGAGGTCCCCCTGAGCGTCTCTTCTTCAGGGAGAAAAGACCTAACTCCTTCAGTCTTTCCTCACAGGGTAGGTTCTCCAACCCTTTGACCATCTTCGTGACTCTCCTTTGAATGCTGACCAGTCTGTTTGCATCTTTCTTGAATTGTGGGGACCAGAACTGGGCACAACACCCCAGGTTCAGCCTGACTAGCACTGAGTAGAGTGGGATGATAGCATCCCTATCTCAACTAGTAAAGTTCTTGTGGATGCAGCCTGGGATCTCATTTGCCTCTGTTGCTGCAGCACTGCACTGCTGACTCACGTTCACCTTGTTGTCCACCAGAATCCCCATGTGCCTTTCAGCAAGGCTGCTCACCAGGCACACAGATCCTAACCTGTACTGAGATATTTGGTTATGTCATCCCAGGTGCAGGACTCTACACTTGTCTTTCTTAAATTTCACAGTTCTTCCTAGTCCACTCTTCCAGCCTGTACAGGTGTCTCTGTAAGATGGCTTTCCCTTCTGATGTGTCCACCTCACCACCCAATTTTCTGTCATCAGTGGACATGGTGAGGGTACTTCTAATCCCATAATCTAGAACATTTATAAAGATGTTGAACAGCACGGGGCCCCGTATCAACCCCTAGGCCACCTCACTTGTGACAGGCTGCCAGCCTGAGTAAAAACCATTGGTCACCACCCTCTCCTACCCATCTTGCAAACCACCCATCCAGTCTGTATCTTGCCAGTTTGTCCAGAAGAAAGCTGTAGGAAACTGTGTTGAATGCTTTGCTGAAGTCCAGGTAAACAACATCCACCATTCTCCATGTCAACAAAAGATGTTATTTTGTTGTAGAGGGTGATCAGGTTAGCCTGGCATGATTTGCCTTTGGTAAATCTATGTTGGCTTTTCCCAGTCACTTGTTTAATTTGGTTAGTAATGGCTTCTAGGGGGACTTGTTCCATTGCTTTTCCAGGGACTGAAGTAAGACTAATGGGCCTGTAGTTTCCTGGGTCCTCTTTTGGGCCCTTCTTATAGATGGGTATGACATTTGTGCTCTTCCCATCAACAGGAGTATACCCTGACCTGCATGACTTTTCAAAGACTGCAGACAGTGGCCGAACAACAATGTCCGTCACTTAACATCCTGGGGTGGCTTCCATCCAGGACCACAGAATTAAGTAGCTTGAGCCCTTGAAAGAAGCTGCAGACCAGCCTTTTCTCCATTGTTGATGGGTTGACACATGCATTGTTGTAGGTACTCGATCCTGTGATCTGGGGTCTAACTACTCTGACAAAGGCAGAGCCAAAGAAAGTGTTGAGAACCTCTGCCTTGTCAGCATTATTAATAAGTAGTTTCTCTGCCCTGTTTAGCAATTGATCTAAGTCTTCCCTGTGCTTCTGCTTACTGCTCACATATCTGAAGAACTCTTTCTTGTTGTTCTTGACATCTTTAGCCAATTTCAGTTCTAGCTGAGCCTTACCCTTCCTGACTGCACCTCTCATGCCTTAGCAAGTTTATGGTAGCCCTCAATGGGTATTTATCTGCCTTTTCTTAGCCAGTATGCTGCTTTTTTTGTTTTAAAGCACACTCAACAGCTCATTGCTAAGCCAGGGTGATGTCTTGTTCTCCCTTCTTCCTTTCCTTTTGCAGGAGTTGGACTGTTCTTGTGCTTCCAAGAGGCTGTTCTTAAATAACTCCCAGCACTCACAAGCTCTGTGTTGCCGTTCATGGATGCTTCCCATGGAATCCCTCACAGATGGACACCCAGTTTGGTGTTATCCACAAAATTTCCGGTGATGCCCTCAATCCCACTGTCATTGATCAAGATATTAAATAGTATTGGTCCTAGTACGGACCCTTGAGGGATACCACTCATTACTGATTTCCACTTGGGCATTAAGCCATTGACTGTAACAATCTGCACACAGCTGTAAAACCAGTGTCCTTATCTATCTAACACTGCATCCACCAAACTCATAGCTCTCCAATTTAGTGGACAGAATGTTGTGGGGGAGAATATCAGAGGCCTTGAGGAAGTCTAGATATATGGCATCTGTAGCATCCCTTATCCACTGATGCAGTTACTCCATAGCAGAAAGTCACTAGATTAGTCAGGCCAAAGATCCAGGATCTTTGTTTTGCTCCTGGTCTTCAGTGTGCTCAGCAGGAGCTTAAACTCCACAATGTTATAATCTCTGTATCCAGGGCTACCATTAGCAGTTACGTTGTCAAGAAAGTCTTCCAGCTGTGCAGAGTAAATCTAGCAATGTGGTGTTCCTAGTCGGCATGTCCAGCATTGAATCACCCTCAATGTATTCCAGAAACCTGATGGATGACTTGTGCACTGCTGTGTTGTTTTCCCACCAAATGTCTGTGTCATTGCAGTCACCCATGAGGACCAGAGCTTAACTTGCTATTTTGACTCCATGAAGCACTAACCTTGATGTTTTCATAGGTATATCATAAACTAAATTTTCACTCAGAGTGACAGTGGTCAGTCAGAGCCCATCACTTTATATGTGAAGCAATGGTTCTATTTCCCCATTCATGTTATTATAGTTTTATTACAATAAAACCAATCTCACTCTAAAGTAATTGGATGAAATCTGTATGAAGAACATCTAACTGTATTAGCCCAACTTGAAATGAATCAGCGAAATGAATCAGCTATTTTTTATATTGAATGTTGCTTGCTTTTTATTTTTCCACTATGAAGAATGATATTAATTTTCCAACTAATTAGAATGCATCAGAATTCTGAAAACTAGCATCAAATTTTACATTGCCTCTGTGATTTTTAATTAAACAAGCAACTCGGTAGATTACAGCTTTGTACAGAAGAACATTAAAAAAGGTCTTGGAATAAATTCTTACAGAACATGCTTACCAAAGATTCTGAGTGCCTTAGTCAAAATGAATCAGCAAAACCACCAAATATTTTCATCTTAGAAATATTAAATTAATGAGGAAAATATATTAAAAAAATAACATATTCAATGATCGACAGAAAAAAAACACTATTTGTCTATAGTTTTAACGAGCTCCATTCCTAATGCAATTCAAGATATTTAGCAGATGCATTATCTGCTTAAACTCTACAGAACTTTTGCAAATGTAAGTATGTTTTCATGATGGCTATGTTGCTGCAACTGAAGTAACAATGCCTTGGTCTACATTGCATACACTATTATTTTGGTAGAACAGAAATTGTATGCTTTTCTTTATATAGCCTTCTGCTAGAAAATTTCTTTGCAAGTAAGTAAAAGTTATTCCCTAGCTGATTTTAAGCATCCCATTTAGCTGCCAAAGTTAAAAGCTTAGGTACTGTACATTTTGTGTTGCCAGTGAAGACAGAGCAAGCAAAAAAAAAGAGACGAGAGCTTGAGAGAGAGGGGCATCTCCATGTGATTTAGAAACCCTGCGCATTATGCCTAAATAGAGGATATGAATTCTGACATGGTTTTGTTTTTATTTTCTTTAAAAAAAATCACTGTAGTGAGATCAGATATAGGTCTCTGAAAATAAACTGGAACCAAAATCTATCTTCATTATTTAAAATAAAATAAATAAAAGCTATCTTAATTTTAGCCAGAGTTCTCCCAAGTTATGGAGGAATATGTTTTGCCCCAGCAATACTCCCATCAAGAGAAGCATATGAAAGGATACGAAATGGAAAGGAAAAGCATTTGATAATTCAGAATATTTTAATTTATTTTTTAGTGGTTTAAAGCACAAAGAACAATGCTATTGCTTAAAATATAATAAAGAGATTACAGAGAATAAGGAAATCTATTTGTTCCAGCATTTCTTTGCTAGCTGTGTTATAAAAATAAACCATCATACTCCCTGGTCACAGTCTGTTGTGATCTTGATTAGGGCCAGTATTGCAGTGGACATTGAGTGGAATAGCTACTAATTAACATTCATATATGTTTAATTTGGGAAGAACGTATCAGATTAGTATGAATAAATGCCGTAATCTGTCTAAATTCTATAACTCTTGAAATGACAAGCTGTAAAACACAACGCAAGAGAGAAACTCTTACCTACAGAAAACTGACTTGATGAAACTGAGAAAAGTTAGACATCAGGGACATAAAGTTTAGTAGAAAAATGTTTTAAAATGTGGATTTTTCACATTTGCATTCAATACAGATATTTATATTCCTCTTTTATACATAAAAGGATAAGTTAAGGGCAATGAGTTCAATTATTTTGTTTTAATCCATGTCTTTCATTTTACCCAAAGGGATATTTAAACTTTGTTTTAAAATATGCATTAAGTCAGCCCCCACAAGCACTACTATGAATAAGTGTTTCCCAGAATATAGATAAATCTCAACAAAACAGATCTGCAATAATTCAGGCATAACACTTTGCTCTAGTCTGAAATTGCCTGGGCAAGATCTAAACATAAATGCTTGACAAGTATAGTGAGATATTATTATAGTGAAGTGCATGTCCCTGTGTACACACCATGCTCAGACACACAGTCTTAGATGTGCATGCAGAAGTCTAATGCAAGACAATTTACGCTTTAAATTTTTTTCTTTATAGATGGATGTAATCTAAATAGACTTTTTTCCTCTCACTTAAAGTTTATCACACTCAGTGGATGACCCACCATTGTTGTAGAAGGACTCCTTTCGACTGTGGAAGCAACATTACTGAGTCTTTGTTTATGGCAGAACTCAAGCATTTGCACTATGCCTTGGGACTTCCCATTGAGCAGGGCTAATTTTCCTAGGTTTCTTTATGTCAGTGCTAGTAAGACGATGAATACTGACTAGTACTGCTATGGTACTGACCCCAGTGACATAAAAATAGCTATCTTTGTACAGTATTGCAATTTTTGTGGCACTTTCTTTTTCTTGTTGCCAAAGGGAAATTTCCTATGTGCTCATACAGCTGAGAATAGCAGTGTTACTAAGTCTTACCTCAAGTATCTCTCAGAGTTGGATACTTTCTGTATCTGTGAGGTCCCTTTTTCTTTGGAAATCTTGATCAAATGTTGAGTTTGGGGCATATTTATAACATACCATCAACTCTACTGAGAACTGATACAGAGAAATAAAATTTTCTGAGGTTCTTTTCCAACGTATAACTTAGAGCTATCAAATTTTCTTGTCTATTCTATGGTTGCTGTTCTTTTAATTTGGTAATTATTTTTCAAAAAACCTGAAGAAATTATAATATAAAGTTTGGGAGAAGAAGGTTATAGGCTTTCCCTCCTCCTCCAATATTTTTTTCTATTTCTTCAAGTCATGTGTTCTCTGATACACTGCATTTACCTCCTGTCCAGAAGAAACCTAAAATATACTCGTTGCTCATTTTGTTGTAATCTGGAATATCTACATTAAAGTTGTTCTGTGCTATTAAAATATCCATTTCTATTTAACATATATTTTGGATTTATTTTAATTTTAATAGAGGCACATGTATTAAACTAACAGGAATGCACTCAGTGTTGAAAGCCTTGTACTGCCTTTTGACTTTTCTGCTCTGTGTTCCACCATTTGACATGATATAGGGCTTTGTGGTTTTTGCCATTCAGAGGAAAGCCCTATTATCTCTTTGGCACTGGACTGCCACCACATAGTACCACATACAGCACTACAGTTAACCCCAGCCATTAAAGAAAGGATTAAAACCATTTACATGCCATAGATTCAGTGCTTGACATCAATCATGCAGGCTGCCAACAACCCTTTTTCAATTCCACTTGTCAACTTAACAATGGCAATCAAAAATTTCAGTGTATATGACTGATTTACAATCCAATTCTCTACCTACTGTCTTCTGAAAGGCCAGACTGAGTTTTATGATATATGTTTTCATTTATCAATGAAATTGTATTTCTCTTACTAGTATAGAAATTATTGCAGAAATATAATTGAGTCTGTTCAAACCTCATATGTCAAGAAAGGGATTTCCAGTGACTAATTTAGGTTGATAATAAAGATTACAGAATTATCATTTACAGAAAAATGTGAAGCTGAAGCTCACCAGTTATTAACTAGGGTTAAGTAGGTCCGTCATAAAGGACCTTGACCAAAATGCTACTAACGGGACCTTTTTTACAGGTGATCCATGGTATTTTTATTTTTAATTTTATTTTTATTTTTATTGTTATTATTTCAAAACTTCTGCAATAGGGTAATCTTGTTCTGTAACAGCTGCTTTCATTTTTTTGGAGGGGTATCAATAAAGCCAGCAGCAAGATTTGTTTCTAGCAGGAGGGACCTCACTTCATGACCCAATAGCATCCTATCTGTCTGTTTTCTCTGAACATTGTGTAGACACAAAGAGAGAAAAACAATGTTTAAATACTAGCATAAACCAATAGAATTATGTAGACTAGAAGAGACTGCTAGTGGTTATCTGGTCCAATTTCACACTGAGAGCAGGATCAACTTAGATCAGACTGTTCAGGACTTTGTCCAGCAGTGTTTTGAAGCACACATCTAAAGGATTTATCTAAAGCATTTTCCTTCTGGTGTATATACCTAATTTAAAAGTTACAGATACATCTATGAGACTTCATCTTTGCCCAGATTTTACCTTTCAAAATTCCTAATTTCTTTATAACTTGAATCTGGCAATAGACTTCAATTAACTTCCTATCTTCAACAGGATTTCATGGCAATCTATGAAATTAATTTTTCACGAAGCTGTGAGCCTATCACTTCCTTATTTTCACACAGAGTAATTAATATAGCTTTCTGAGGAAGGAGATGAATAAGAACAGAGCTATAAAGTCAGTAGAAATTAGTTTCCCATATCTATTGCTTCCAGATGAAAAGCAGATTCCTTTAGAATGGATGTAGTTTCTCTGCATTAAGCAACCATCACATAACAAACCCTGGTATTTGTATCAGCATTGACACTATACTGTTCATGGAGGTATTTTTCCAGAGCTAATCTCAGTCTCTCAGTTTGTATCCCATCCTGCAACCTGCACAGACTGTTCCCTAACATCAGACCCCATATCCAAATGAAGAAAAGACAGAGCAGACCAGGGTAGGGGTTTTGCTGTACTCAGTATCGAGGTACAGGCAAAAGGGAGCACACCAGATATACAAAGATAACAGATGTTTGTTGGTCCTGTTAGTGTTTTCACAGTTGAAGAGTCCTAATTGTCTAGCACAGGAAAACCTCATAAACAGAACTAGAGGAACTGTTGCACAAAACAGCCGCTGCATCCTGAGGCCTTTGACAGGGGAGTGAGCTGTTTGTAGTGGGGGTCTCCCCCAGTCTAGGGTCCACCCATCCCTATGTTTGCACGTCTCCCTGTCACAGCCCCCTTCCTTCTCCCAGGCTGCCAGCTGCAGCCCGGTCATAACCTCCAGCCCCCCCAGCCCCAGGCACACGAAGGGCTATGGTCGTCAGGCAGTGACTGTGATGGGGGTGTCACCGCCTCCTCAGTGGGGCCACCCCCAGAGCTGAAGCTGGAGCAGGGGAGAGAGCAGTCACTGGCCCCAGTGCAGGTGTTAAACCAGCGACACCCAACTCCGCCCCTGCCATGAGATGGGGGAGAGAACTGAAAAAAAAAAAAAAAAAGGGGGAACCTTGTGAGTTGAGGTAACAACAGATTTAATAATAAAACACAAGAATACAAAGTAGGTAACACCAACAATATCAATAGGAATACACAATGGAACAGGTCCTCACATGAAGGCCAATGGTTAGCCCCCATGCTGAGACCCTCTCCCCTCTCCCGGCTAGCTCCCCCATATATCCAAGGCAAGACATCAGCATGGTATGGCATATCCCCTTGCCCAGTTAGGGTCAGCTACTCTGGATGTGCCCACCTCCTAGCTTCTGTGAAAATTAACCCTATCCCAGCTGAACCCAGGACCATGAGACAGCCGTCGAGGGACGGAACCCTTGACTGTAGAATGAGGGGACCAAAAATACTTGAGCATTCATCTTCCATCAGCCTCCACTCTTCCCTTCACCTTGCCCTACTCTTTAAGATAGAGGTACATTGTAAGAAGTTAGTAAGAAAGCATTAAGGAGGTTTTAATGTGTCTGCACCGAATACACTTTAAAGGTGCCTTTAGCAGTCAGCTAGCAAGGGCTTTGTGAAAAAGGAACCCTGAAGCATGTTTCTTCCATCGAGACAAGGATCCTTGGTGGTCAAGCTTACCTGCATTTATATCCACAAGGCTTTTGTTCATCAACAACAGGACTTCTCCTGCTTTGTTCTACACAGTTTTTTACATCCATGCAGTAGAGGTTATAAAAAGCTACTTCCATTATTTTGTAGTGTGGAAGGATGTAAGTGACTACAGAGAATGCAAGGTCATGGAGAAGGCACAACAGGTATTCTGCTGAGTAACACCAAGATTGCTCTGCACCTTTTCCATAGCATACCTTTCACAGTGCAATGGCAGGTATATCAATATAAATAATAAAACTCTATGCAGCACATAAAAAGGCAGAAAATACCTGATACTGGGTGTAATGGAATAAGGAATGAGGGGAGCAATTAGAGAGGATGGTAAAATAGAAGAGGAGTTAAATTAATTTTTTGCATCTGTCTCTACTATCAAGTGCTACAGGGAAATCACTCTTCCAAGGGCACTTTTCATGGGAAATTATACTATGGCCTTAACAAAATGATAGCCTCCAAGGAAGAAGTTACAGAGCAACTTTAAAAACTTAAGTGTAGTAAATCACTAAACCCAGATAATATTCATCTGAGGGTTGTGAAGGAAATTAAGTGTGAAATAGAGAAGTTACTGGCAAAGATATGCAGTGTGTCATTAAAAAAGGAACTAATCCACAGGCTAAAAAGTCACTATGATGATTCTTGGCTTTGGAAAAACCTACACTTTTTATGGTTTTCACATCATAATGCCTAGGGGAACCCCTGAGTAGCATAAATACTTGGGACTGAGAGTATTCTTCTACTAAAGCAGTTATTTACCCCATGCTGTATACCACACACAGCTTGATTAAGTCATCATACTTTAAAGATATAGAAAATATAAAGCTAAAATCAGAAAGTCATCCAATAAAAAATAATTCCTTTGAAGGCTTCTGACTGTGTAACACTTAGTATTGGAACACATGAAATTTTGGTAGTATCACCTTCTATATCATATTGAAAAGCATTTATCTATCAGTATAAGAGAGAAATAACAACAAAACAAAACAAAATCTTTAGTTAAAAGATCAAAACTACTGATCCACAGTTGAAGATGAATAAGGATGAGACATCTTTTGTAAAAACAGGTAATTTGCTGAAAAAATGCATTTCCATAGTCTTTGAAATATTCAAAAAATTGTATGATTTTAACACCTATAAATTTGTGATTTTTTTCTTAGTCTCCAAATCCAGTACAATTACCCCTTTTAACTTAATATTTTTGGAGACTGGATAATCTTCCAGGGCTTGGAAAAAGACTTAGATTTCCTCTTTTGCCATCCTCCTCCATGGATTTGAATCCCACCTTTGTACAAGGTTATCCTATGAAATTATCGATATGCTATTTTAACATTGATCTTCCACAGTCTGACAGTGTTGTGTTTTCTATATACTACTTTTGTTTTCATACCCCAAATACAGAGATTATAGACATATTCTGTCCCCTTTTTTGTCTGATGGAACATACATTAAAATATTTCCTAAGCATTAGTGCATTAACACAAATGATTTTAAAAGTCTTCTGAATATATTCTACTGTGGCAGCTAAAACACTGTCCTGGCAAGTCCTGCTTCAACTTCCCTCAAGCAGAAAAGGGATTTGAGGACAAGATCAGGATTCAATTTGAGATTAAAACACCCTCATACGGTTGACTAAAAGCGTGTGTTTTATACTCCTCTTGGAGGCAGTACAGAGGAAAGACCAAGACATTAAAAATAAGACTTAATTACCTAAAAGGTGTTACCTCATGCCCTTTGAACTTGGCTGGGACCAGCCACCTGTCTTCCATCTATCTGACTTAGAAGAGTATGGAACAACCTAGTGGCACTAGAATCCTGGGCTAAAACAAATGAACCGAGCCGTAAAATCAGTATTCATTTTGTTTTCACTAGATCTCCATGTTTAAAATAGGAATTTAACCAAGAAAGCATTGCTAAAGACACCTAAATTGGGGCTATTGATCTCAAACTGAGTTCCAGTGTTGATCTTTTATTTTCAATAAACATTTTTACCTCTGGAATATTTTAAAAAGGAAAATGCACTGCAGTTTTTCTTTAAGTATGCCTAGGTCTGCTCTGCTATTTCCATGTTTTGGGCTGTTTTTGTTAAGACTAGAACATAAAATATGACATCAAAAACATGCAATACCAGAGGCCCACATACAGTGCACATGACTGGTAAGTTGCATTTAAAAACCATACTACCCAAATAACCAGAAAAGCAAAGGAAGGAAACAAAAATACCTCAAACAAACAAACAAACAAACAGAAACCCAACAAAACACAAACCAATTTTTCACAAAGCAGAAGTGGTGCTTCTGCTTAAGGGACGTTAGGAATGTGGCTGCCTCCCCCAGCTGCTCCAGCCCAGCTGTCCCTCCTCCCTGGCTGCCAGGGCTCAGCCCAGTGCCCTGGGAACCTGGGGTCTCTGCCCAGGCTGAGGGACAGGACTGCCTCTTCCCTGTGTGCAGGTTTAATCCATAGTCAAGATCCACACGTATCCCACAGACGCACACACAGAGACACACACAAACCGCCACAGACAAGGTACTGCTTTCAACAGCATGCTAGCACAGACCCTTGCCTGTTACCCCAGCCTGACCAGAGTCAAAGTGGATCTTCCTGGCAGGAGCACCTTTAGTTTCTTGCTAGTCCATTAGTTAGTATAACTGGCAGGGTTTTTTTCCCGTCTTTGTCTCCATGATTTTTTTTGTCAGGTCTGTGTCTGTATATTTTGTTTCCATTTTCCCTCTTTTTCCTTTATTTTCCCAACTGACAAGACCCTCAATCAGATAACCTAGCTGGAGTAAACATTCTCACTCTCTCACACACCCACATGAATCAGTCTGGTTCTCGTCACCACCTCCCTTTCCATTTGTTGGTCAGGTTTGTGTCCCTGTACATCCCTGTCTATGACTTTCTCCTTTTTGTATTTTCCCTTCCTACATGGAAAAAGGTCCAGATAGCCTTAAGGGAGCAGACACTCTCCTTCTACATACCCTTAGAAACAACAATAACAAATAATAAAATCCAAATTGCTAAGCACGTGTTCTGCTACGGCATGGCGTTAGGTAGACTGGTAGACCAACACAGAGCAGTTGGCCATTAGATAAGCCAACACGGGCAAACATATCAAAGCAGAGACATGCAGGATTGTTAGGAGGCCTGATAAAGGTTCAAAGCTGTACTGGTTTTGGACAGGAGAGTTAATTTTCTTCATAGTAGCTAGTATCATGCTGTCTTTTAGATTTGTGATAAGAACTATGTTGATAACAAGCAGGTGTTTCAGCTGTTGCTGAGCAGAGCTTACACATCAGGGTGTTTTCTGCTTCTCACACTGCTCCCCCAGTGACTAGGCTGGGGGTGGTCAAGAGGCTGGGAGGGGACACAGCTGGGACACCTGGCCAACCTGACCCAAGAGATGTCCCATGCCATATGATGTCATGCTCAGCAGTAAAAGCTCAAGGAAAGAAGGACAGTGAAGGCGTTTGGAGTTATGGTGTTTGTCTTCCCAAGTCACATTCGCGTGACAAAGCTTTCCGGGAAACGGCTAAACATCTGTCTGCTGATGAGAAATAGTGTTTGCATGTGCAGCTTTTGCTTTACCTATTAAACAGTCTTTGTCTCAACCTACAAATTTTCTCACTTTTACCCTTCCAATTCTCTCCCTCATCCCTCTGGGGAAGACAGAGCGAGAGGCTGTGTGGGGTTCACCTGTGAGCTGGGGTTAATTCATGGCACAAGCCTCACAGGATTGTGTTGAAAACATAAGACTATTTTAGAACATATCAATCTTATTTTTGGCAGTATCACTTACTTTAGCTAGGAAAATTCCAGTCTAAGATTTTTTTTCTTTTTTTCTTTTTTTTTTTTTTTTTAATAAATTGCAGAATGGTCAAGAGGTTTTAGGACAAATTACTATGACAAACAACAATAAGTCAGTAGGGACACATGATATTAACCCAGGAGTAGCAGAGAAACTCAGATATGAAATTACTGAAATATTAACTATGGTTTGTAACTTACTGCCTAAATCAGTCTCAGTGGCAAAGGAATGTAAGCTGACAATGTAAACTGACACCAGTTTTCAGAAAGGCTTCTAGCAATGATGCTGGGAAGTGCAGATAAATAAATCCAACTCTGCTACAAGGCCACATAATAGATGCCATAATAAAGAATAGTATCAGTGGATGCCTGAATGAATGTGTTATAATACAAAGATCAATACAGCTTTGGTGAAGAAAAGTCACGCTTCAAAAATCTATTAATGTTCTTGAAGAAGCAAATGATTATATTGATCAATGAATACTGAATAATTAAATTTAAAATAAAAAGAAAAATTGCCTCATTAAAGGGGATTAACAACAATAAGGAATGGTTATTGAATAGGTTCATAGTTGGTTAAGAGGAATAGAGAGGGCTGAATAGACAAATAGTTGCACAATGGTGAGAAGTTACCATTCACTCATGGATGATTTGAAAATTATATAGAAGATGTAAAGCTTGCAATTGTTACAGAACTATTCGGTATAGAAAATCTAAAGGTACCCATGAAGAGCTGTAGAAGGATCCCATGACACCTGAGTAACGGGGTAATAAAATGTCTGGTGATATTTAGAGTTGGCATAAAGCCATTTATATGAGGAAAAACCAATTCCAATTACACATACATGATGAACTGAAAATGAGCTAATGACTTAGGAACATTCAGACATCAGTTCTTCTATCCATTGTGGATAGGTGTCTCAGGAACAAAATTCACAAGTAGTCCAAAAAGCGAGCAGAAGTCCAGAAATTACTACAAAAGGAATGAGAACTGAAACTTAGCATGTCATTATATCACTGGGTGTTTTGATGCTGTGGCAGTCCACATTTTTGGTACAGGACATAGCTTATGTTACCACCTCTCAGAAAGGATGTACTAGAAATAAAAGCGATAAGGAGAAAAGCACAAGGATGGTGAAAAGAGTTCCTATGTGACAAAATAGACTGTAGCCCAGTAAATATGGTTTCTGCTCTTAGCAGGGGAAAGCCCAGCTGTGCACTGACCTGGCAGCACAGGGACTCAGCCTTAGCGTGGCCTGAGCTGGGTGTCGCTGGTTTAACCCCTGCACTGGGGCTAGTGACTGCTGCCTCCCCTGCTCCAGCTTCAGCTCTGGGAGTGGTCCCTCTGGGGAGGGGGTGACACCCCCCACCACAGTTACTGCCTGACAAACCATAGCCCTTCGTGTGCCTGGGGTGGAGGGGGCTGGGAGCCACTGCCAGGCTGCAGCTGTGAGAAGGAAGTGGGTTGTCTCCCGGTTGTAGTGTGGTGGGTTGACCTTGGTTGCCTGCCAGACCCCCACCCAAACAGTCACTTTCTCTCCCTCCTCAACAGGACAGTTTGAGATAATAAGATGGAAAACCTTGTGAGTCAACATAAAGACAGGTAGATCACTTACCAGTTACCCTCAAAGACAACATAGACTCGATCTGGGGAAAATTAATTACATTTGTGGCCTACCATGTTTATATGTTTATAAGACTGTACATCACATTCTTATGAAACTAAAACTGAGTTACATAAGAATATTTTGGTAGACTGTTTCATTCAGAGAAAGAAAAAGTTATTTTCAGTTGGTTGCATATTCAGTCTTTAGTCAGTGAGTCAGCTTCTGTACCAGAAAGTCAGGTGGCCCCACAGTCTTACATAAAAAAAGAACCTATTATTTTTTAGCAAAACCATATATATGGAAATCATGTTTTGTCTAACACGAAAGAACATGCAGCATCAGTCCTGTGAATTATACCTTAGATTCCAATAGAAAAAAGGAAATATAAATCAGTACTAACTTTTAGAAATAGAAGTCCTGTCAGATTTTTATGGACTGCATAATATATTCTGGTGTCTTATTAAAATATCTTCCAACATTACATAGTTACAAAGAATTAGGTTTAGGACAAAACAAGATAATATAAACGTCACTGACTTTATTGTACATCACACATTCTGGATCTCTATCCAATCTACATCCAAAATCAATGTAGAATTGTCTTCCTGTTTAAAGCTCATTTCTAAGAATAAAAATATGTATTGTATATTGCCCACTGTCATATTTCATAGAATCATATTTGTGTAAGTGTATATACAACTTGATAGTGCACTTTAGGTATGGTCTTGAAATCTGCCTCCAACTGCATATGCCATGTCATAGCCTCCTGTTTGCACATATAGATGAGATACCTTACTGCCATCCTATATATGTTATATACTCCCTATCTGGGATTCATCTGACCGCTGTAAGGTAGATGTCTAAGCCAAGTTGAATGAATCATCCCTTAGAAGTACCTATTTCTTTGTAAAGGTTACATAGAAATACTTCCTCTATGTAGATGTTTGCACTGTAGGCATCAAAGCTATGATGTTATGACAGAGTGTGAGTCCCATCACATGGGTACCATAATTCCTTCACAGGGCTATGAAGCAAACTTACTGTTGCTACAAAGAGATGGATTCTCATCTCATTTTAAATGCCATCAGAAGTGTTTTTTATTCCTTAGTGAAGATTACTAAACTTCCTTCCATTTTTCTGTTAGGTAGGTTTTTTGTTTCTTTGTTTTGTTTTGTTGTATTTTTTTACAGCAATGTGCAAATATTATTGAAAGGATGGCTAGATTCAATTTGTTTGTTTTTTGTTAACTGAGAAAATAAAGCTTTAAGTTAGCATGCAAGAGGGATACAGACCTGGACTTACACCTACACAGGTGTATGTGTAAAGAACTAAGTGTACATTTGTTACAGTCATCCTATTGAGGTTCAGTCTAGGTATGGCAAATTTATTTAACCTCTAAAAGAGATGGCTTTGATGATAACAAGAACACAGAGCCAGGCTCTTCACAGTGGTGCCTGAAAATGGGTATAAATTGAAAAGAAAGAGGTTCAGATTGGATATAAAGAAAAGTTTTTTTCTGTATGAAGACAGCCCAGCAATGGAGCAGGTTGCCCATATAGGCTGTGCAGTCTCCACCCTTGGTTTTCAAGACCCTACAGTATAAAGCTTTGAGCAACCTGGTCTGACCCCATAGCTGACCCTACTTTGAGCAGGAGGTTGGAGTAGAGACCTCCTGAGGTCCCATCCAACCTGAATTATTCTATGATCCAATCCTATGATTATACCTAAAGGTAGCATTACTTTTTTTGCATTTATTTGTTTAGCTTTAGTTGAAGTGGCCAAAGGCTGATCAAATACCTAAAGATAATTTTGCTTCTACAAACCCCTTTTTTCCCATGTGTATGACATCTTCGTGTGCTTGTCAAGGTTATATATGGATAGGTGTTCACATTAACTGTGGTTGTTAACAAGTCTCTTCTAATGACAAATTTTGCTAATATAATGGGGAAAAAAAATCATCTATCACACCTGGAAATGATGTTAAAACAGAAGGAGTAGAAAGTTGTTGGAAGATAAGTAATATTGAAAGCAAATGGTACAGCTGCTCAGAGCTCTGATACTACTTTCAAGCACACATGTAGGTAAATAAAAAATAACAATAAATTTTAAAAACAGTTTCTGATGTGTGAAATTTAAAGATAATTTTCTGCTCAATCCAGAATGATTATTAAATATGAGCTATGATTTATCATGTTTTTATGTTAAATTCTTTTCCTTTATTTAGAAAGGTAGTAATTATATGTTGAATTTTTTGTGAAAGCAGATAAAAACATAATGTTGTCTGGCTACTTTTTTCAGTTATTATTTTTTTAGATAAGTGCTCAGTTAGAGCCTGCAACAAATGAAAAATTTCTGTTTTCCAATGAACACATCTTGGCATTCATATAAATCCATTCATTTATCAGATATGTAAAACTGTCACAGTAAATTCTGAAAAGCCACGTTTTTCAATGGGTAATTCCAGTCTTAACACCTGTTCAATATGATTTTGCAAATATATGTCCTCAAAACTCACTGCTATTGTATAAAACTCTTGGTGTAATAAGAAGATACTAGAAAGGAGCCCAGATGTTTAGAGCTAAAACCTATATTTCATAAAGCTATTTTTTCTTTGAAATTTTCTCAAATTTCTCACTTTAACAGCCTCATTGCATATAGTCATCTCAACAGTTCTTTAAAGAGGCTTTCCCAAATATTTATTTTACACACACACATACATATTTGGTGTTCTATTGATTTATTTATCTCCTATATATTTTGCATTTATTTTGTAGAAACCAGTGCTTACCATTTTCCTTAAATTTTTCTGAATCCTACATATTTTTTATTTTATAGTCTTCCATCAAATGTATTACATTTTTCAAAAGTTCTAAAGAGCATGCCTGAGATACCAGAACTGAAACTGATGTTATAACTCTGTAGTATTGAGCTGAATTTTCTCTTTCTTGATAATTCCTTCATAAAAGCATAAAGAGATCTAGGCCCATCCTCTCCAAATAAAAATTGTTTTAGGAATTGTACAGAACACAAGAAATGGAGGGCTTGATTTTCTGTTTCCTCCATGTTACAAAGGTATTTCCATAGGCTCAAAGTAAATGTAAAAGACTATCAAAACCAATACAGTAGTATTTTCTATTTACTTTTCCTTTCTTTGAGATGTTCAGATGTGCAGGAGACTAGAGAATCAGGCCAAAAGTTCCTAACCTGTAAAGGTTAGTTTAATGTTGCAGTATCACAAAGAATTCATGATTCATGAAGAGACTTTTTTTTTTTTTTTTCTGGCAATTAGAGTGCTAGCACTGTGACCTGAATAATCACATATTTAAACAAGAAGTCTTGTGTAACATGGAGACAAACAAGAAGTTTTGTGTAAGAAGAAGTTTTGTGAACAGGTCAGTATTATAGTTCTCCTACCCAACCAAATAAACACTACAGAAAAGATCCTTAGTTAGAGGTGATCTATACCTAAAGGAGATCTGTCCTGTAGTGTTAGCTGTCATGCTGTAAATCCTGACTCAAAGATATTCAGGGAATATAAGTTTTGCTCCAGGGAAAAGGGGTTGAAGAAGTATTTGTCTGTCTTTTGATTTGCAGACAGAGATTTCATTCATTAAATGTGCATCAATACTTTTTACTGCCAGTTGACTATCACAAATTAAGAGCTCATTGTTGAAAGTATTAAGGAGACTGGAGCTTTTTGAAAAGGATTTTCAAACTAAGTAACACCTAAAAATGTATAAATGACAATGTTTCATATTTGCTTCTCTCCCACTTTTTTTTCCTTTCTAATGTGTCTCACAATGCAACAGATGTTTTGGATAATCATGTTGCAAAGAATAAATACATGAAAAAAATAAAACAACAAAACCCAGCTTTTCTGCATTTTTCCCCAGTAGGCATTCTAATTGCTTTCATGAGATGCTAATTAAAAATGAGCCTTTTTTTCATCATCAGATATGTGGGCTTTGTTGGTATTCTTAGCACAGCAGTGGATAGCTATTCTCTTCTAAGCCCCCCCTTCAGCTGACATTTAAAGTAGAGGCCATTCCTATTTATTTCAGCTACCGTTGCCAGCCATGTGGGAATAAAAGAGAGACACTCGTTATTAGGCAGAATGAGTATGCTGCCACTAATACTTGTAAGCTGCAGCGCAGAGGGCTGTTAGCCTCTTCTCGATGAATGCAGAAAGCAATTTCTTATCAGCGTTCAGTATAACACCAGAGGAAAGAAAGCATAACGACAAGCAGCCGCACCGAGTTTCAACTGCTAAAGACAGCTGAGTCCACTGGCTTTTGGGATACCAGTAGAGAAGTCACGAAGATATTTATGATGTTTGAAAATATATCTCATTTTCAGGCATTTATACTAATGAATTATAGAGAATATCTGTTTAATCATACATAGGAATGATACAGTATAATAACCTAAAATACACATGGTTTGTAACTCTAGAACATTGCTGAGATAAAGAGGGTTTTATCTAATTAGAAAAACATAAAGGAGTTGTAATTATCCTTATCTTTTTCCTTTTGTACATCAGGCAAGTAAAAATGGGACTGTGGCTAAGAAAGGGCTGGTCTTTTCTGTACAAAAGAGTAATAATTTTCAAAATTTTGCTATATATTGCATGTCTGTACACTAGATCCAACAACAATGTAGAAGTAACTAGCACTCACTTTCACCATACTAATGTAAAGCCTGTTTAATAAGACAAAATAACCATCAGTGGGCTGAATGCCAATCATCTGTGTTTAATGGGGACGACCTCACAGGGCTTACACAAGTTATTGGTGCCAGGAGGAGCACAGGAGGAGAAGGTAGCATACGTCCTGTCCTAATGGCCAGAACTGGGCAAAGCTGGTTGCGGTATATTTTATACCAGCAGTCTTTTGTGGGATCTTTAACAAGAAGGTCAAAGCAAGATGATCTTATGTCTTCTTCTCCACACCTCTGTTTCTGGCTGTGTGAGCCAGGGTCTATGCACAACTCCTAGTGGACCGTACAGCCCTCTCCAGGCTTCCATTATCTCCTGTGCGTCCAGTCCCACAGCAAATGAAACCCGGAAAGAAATGTATGTGAAAAGCTTCCCTAGCAATGTTATGGGAACATGGCAGGTTTTTTTTTTTCAAAACAAGCTCACATTTTTTCCTTCCCTGTCTTTAACTAGAGCTAGAGAAAATTATGAACAACAACAAACAAATTGTCACTAGATAATTATCAGATTAATTCAACTAGCAAAAGTTACAGTTTATCATGTTTCTTTTATGGCTGGATGACAAGTAGATTCATAGATCAATGTATCAATAGACAGATAATGTACCACTGAATGATGGAAAGTCTGGCAGGAAGCAAGATTAGGATAAAATGAAATTACAATTTATAAGTATTAGATGTACTGATTTTATTTTGTAGAAGGGAGGCAGATTAATGCTACTATTGAAGTCAGATAAAAGTTTGTCTTCTTCATTTCATATTTCATAACAAAAAATGCAGTGCAATTTTTTACCAAGTAGATATGATTTTGCTAGTAGGAAGCCCCCAGCTGTGTGCTAACCCAGCAGCACAGGGCTCAGACTCACCATGGCTTGAGCTGGGTGTCGCTGGGGCCAGTGACTGCTGCCTCCCCTGCTCCAGCTTCAGCTCTAGGGGTGGCCCCGCTGGGGAAGCAGTGACATCCCCCACCAGAGCCACTGCCTGACAAACCATAGCCCTTCGTGTGCCTGGGGCTGGGGGTGCTGGAGGGTGTCACATCTGGGAAAATAAGTAGTTGCTAGAAAGAGGTTTGTTTGGTTGGTTTGGTTTTGGTGTAACAAACCTTGTATTGTTGAGACTTGTTTGCACTAATTTGGACCATGAGTATCCCTGTTACTAACTGGACCAGCAATATCCATTTACTATATTTCAATTAGACTACTAAAACAGTAATTGGACTAACAAAAAATTCTTAGCTCCATACACATGATTTGTTCCCTTTTGCCCATAGCATGTTTCTGAGTGTGATGAAGAAAAAAAAAATAAGAAATGCATTTTGGTGATTATTATGTTGTTGGTAGAATTCTAGCTATTGTCAATATATGGTTAAAGGAAATAAGAAACCTATGGGTAGAAGAACTGTGAAAACTCTCCATAATAGCAATGTTCCTCAGATAAAGTGTGTTAGCATGAGATTAATATTGGAGTGCAAGTTATCCTTCATCTATCTAGTATAATGTTTATTTACAGACATATGAAATATTTAGTCCAACATGGGCTTCACATTTATATTTTGTATATAAATCAATTCGGTTTTTATTTCTGCCTGACGATTTCCTCACTTTTTTTTTCACTTTCAACATTTAGCCAAACAAAAAGCATTTGTAAATATCCAGAATCTGCAAATATATCACAGTATTGTCTACCATAGGCAGGTGGCCTTAAACAGTACCTGTATTAGTAAGAGATGACACAAACTACTGATTCTCTCTCATTTTATACTCCCTGCTGAAAAGCTATTATGTAACTTCCTACATCAGCAGTTCTCAATGAATCATAACAAATATATTTAGCTATGACAATAGTAACTACAAGGATCATGGTGACTTTCCTCCTTTCTCAGTAGCAAAGGAGGGAGTTAGTGTGATCAAGTCCTTATTTCTCAGTTTAGTAGGTGATAAAAAGACTTCATGAAGACCAAAAGATTGGAAAAGTCACAGGAAAATACAGGGCCTAGTCAAATCTGAATTATATTTTGTTGAATTATGTTTGAATTTTATTTTATTTTCCCATTCTTTTGTATATCAGACAATACCCAAGCAAATTTACACAATAGTGTTATTTTAATAAATTATACTGCTTAAACCCTCAAATTTATGAATTTTTACTGACAAAATTATGGGATGGCAGTATAGTCTTTTTTGTAACCTCAGAAACCTGAGTTTTCTTGATTCTGGTGAATGAATTTCTTCCAACATAGCCAACTGCATTGATTCAAAACTTAAAATGTAATAAAGTGGTAGTAACATGCATCTACGGACCAGCCTAAAAATAATTTAAATTTTAAAATAGTCATTTACTGTGGTACTAAATAGGAGATTCTTTCCACTTCTTTTTTTTTTTTTTTTTTCCTCCAAAATGAGTCTTGCTGCTCAGGTCTTTGAATCGTTCTATAAAATTATCTTTTCGTCAAAATTCTATTATTAGGTTGTACAAGTTAGATGACTGTAATTTTTTTGCCACTAGAAGCACTGTTACAACAAAATGTTATTAGTAAAAGTGGAGAAACACAAATTAAAAACAAAAAAAACTAAACATAGGCCCTCCTTAAAATAAATGTAGACTTTGTTTAGCCTGGATCTCTTGAAGCATTTATTTTACATCCTATAGTATATCTTACAGAAGATGAAAAATTATAATCAACAGAAAAACATGAGAATATGCTTTAGGTCTAACTTTCAACAAAATATATGAAGCAACTACACTGATACTACTGGATACTACTTGGAAAAAACACACTGTGTAAACACATCAGAATCTGACCAGGCTCTTAGTCATCATGTTCACATTGCATGTGTGTTTCAGTTCAGATTTAAGTTTTTTAAAGGAGATGGTTGCTCATTCACTAAATTATACCAAATTGTGTAACAGTGGCATACTCAGTTCTGAGATAAAGGAGTGTGGTGCATATTGCTACTGGAAATGAAACAAACAGCTGTTTAATGAGGTTTTGTTTTGCAGCACCTGTTTTTGAATCCTCAAAGTAAATGGAAAAATTGGGCTAATGCTTTTGTTTTTCAGCCACTTTCCAGTTGTTTGTGTCTGTTCTGAAGATAATTCTAAGAACTGATGGGACTGTAAGGCATGATAGCACAGTGACAAAGTATATGTGTAAAAAAAAATTCCCTATTTGTTTTGAGATTTCTTTTGGTTTAGATTACTTCCCACATTAAGCATTTTCCTTGAAAATTATTCACCTTTTCAGAATTAATATACTTTGATAGAAGATAATATTTTTTTGCAAATAACTCTACCAACGACACTACCACAAATTAACTACAGTAAATACAACAACAACAGAAAAGTAATTATTGGCTTCGTTTTAAGGCATCAAAAACAGTTAGAAACTTTCTCCCTGGGTTATACAGAATCATAAAATCATAGCATGATTCAGGTTGGAAAGGACCTTACAGATCATTGAGTTCCAACCCCCCTGCCATGGGCAGGGACACCTCCCACTAGCCCAGGTTGCTCAAAGCCTCATCCAGCCTGGCCTTGAACCCCTCCAGGGATGGGGTATCCACAGCTTCTCTGGGCAACCTGTTCCAGTGTCTCACCACCCAATATAATCCTGCTTTGCCTGTTAATGAACACCTGATGGCCCGCAACTACCCTAATTCACACTGTAAGGCCAGAATTAAGAGGACTAACGAAACTGAACTTTGCAGCAAGACCTCCAGTCGGAGTGTGGCTCTTACTTCTACCCATGGACAAGGAGAGTCACTGTAGGTCTGCAAAAGTGGATCTAAGAGATCATCCCTCAGTTGCCTGTCTCTGACATGTTTGTAAGCAGATCAGAGACATTGCTGTCTTCTCCTCGGCTGTGAATGGAAGGCCAAGGCAACCTCTTCTGCATGCTATAATGGTCTTGCCAACAGTCTTCTCCGCTTAAGTGTTTTTCTTTCACGTATGAGCTTGGCGGAAAGATCCAGTGAGAGTTGCAAACATAGAAGCGTAGGCAGATATGTACAATTATTTTACCTTTTTTCTATCCCTGATATGGAAAAGCTGTTGAAGTTAAACAATTCCAGTACCTTTAATTTGGAGAGCAAACACTTGGTTGCCAGTAAATTTATTTTTAGTAGGATATAACCTGTATTGGGAGCATTCCATATTATATAGACAGTTTCCTTGGTTTAGTAACATCAGTGTTCTAGTAAGGAAATATTTTAATTGTTGTTGTTTGTTGCTTTGATTGAATGTTTTTTTTATGCCTAAAATGCAAATGCAAAGTTGATGCCACTAGAGCAAACTGATATATGACTGACTTTAAGGAAGTATTGAAGTCCAGGAGAGTTTTCTATTTTCCATTACCTTGAGTCAGGCCCGAGATGGATGCTTAAAATAAGCTTTTTGAAGTGTTTGAATTATTTCTATTGGTGTAATTTTTTTCCCTTTTAACCTTAACAGTCCCATACCATTTAGTTTGATGGGAATATATGTGGGTCAAAAATCTCAGTCTATAATTACTAATTTTGAGTTCTTAAATAGTTTTGAAGATATTTTACAATTATTACAATTACTTTAAAAGTCATGATCTTTCAAATGCAGAGAGGAATAATTCCAGTTCTCGCAGCAGATATGTCTAGTTCCTTTTATAACTTCAAAGAATATAGTGGCAAGAGTTACTTTCTACAAAAAAATATCTGATTTAACAATGGGTGACTCATATCCATTCCAAAACAACATCATGAATATTTATAGGAGTTCACATTAATTTAAGCTGCTGCATGTAGTTGCAGACCATCCACTGATTAAAATGACAAATAAAAAAAACCCCAAAAAATCCCAAATGTCACTATTATTTTTTTCCTTCTGGAATAGACGTTACATAATAATCTAGGATTTAAGAATATACACATATGCTGATTTTCAATACAATTAGGAATATTCTGTGCAGTGCACTTACTGAAACAGTTGTACTATAATTATGTTAAATTACTAAGTTTTCTATTTCGGTAGAAAGGTATCATTCATTACAGGGCTGTTAGGGGAAAAATAAAGAAGAAACAGAAATAACAGTTTAAAAAAATGGCAAAAAAACCCAGTAAAAAATTGGTTTTTTCTAGATATTCCCCTTTTTCTATCATATATTCCTATTATCCTTCCTTTTTATTTAATGTTTTTCTCATAGAAGATCATGAGAAGAATTTATAAAAAACTAAGAAAATCTAAAAATATAATTTAAAAAAAATATTAGGTTTCTTTACATTTCCATTTGCTAAATTTCTGCTCTTTTTTTTTCTGTTTCTTTTCTCTTGAATCTCTGAAAAATATTTAGAACATCTTCTGAATTGATCATACAGCTTAGTTCAGAATCTTTCATGTTTACACTCTTAATAAATAAAGAGCAGCACAACTGACACAAATATTTCCCTTGAAAAATTATATTTAAATAATATGTGAAATCATAAAGGTCTGTGCATTAGTTACCACGTGAGTGTCAAAATTCAGGAAGTATATTGCCCAGAATAGGAAACTCTATACACAAAATGTGGTGAGATTTTCTCTTAAAGATTATAAATAAACACAACTAACAAAACTGCACTTACTGTTTCATTCTCTTTTATAATTTTCCTCTTGTGATTTACATGTATTTTTTCTGTGTACAACAAAACAAAGCACAAAACAGCTATAAAAATGTAGATAAACATATGTGTAAACCAACTATCCTTTTTTTTTTTTTTCGCTTGAATTAAAATAGTATTGCTGATACAGTGAAAAAATGTTAATTATACCAGTGTAAAACCTTCACAAGTACATTTAAAACATCAAGGTGGGGGGACAACACAGGAAGCATTTCCAGCAGGGTCCTGTAACAATAGTATACTTTTCCAATAGCAGGTTGTTATTCCGTAATCTCTGTCTAAGGGAAAAACGGTTACACGATATGCTGGGAATGTCATCCTCTGCTACTCTGATTGATCAACCTTTATCCTCTTTGATGAGTTCAAAAGTTTCATAACATTAATTATTTAAAACTCTGAACTCTTCAGTGAAATATTATCATCCTTCGCCATTATATCAAATGTACAGAACAAATGACAGTGGAAGTAATTGGAAAATCTGAGGCTCAGAAAAGTTAAGTGACTTTCCTGAGGTCACAATGAGGATTTTCTTGACCTCTTGACTTGAAGAGCTATATTTAGTTCCTTCTCCAGCTTAATCCAATTAGTAGCTTAATTGTCAGTTCAACCCAAAGAACAATTCTTTTCAGCCATCTGCTTTTGTCACGTAGTAGTTGATCCTGTCTTATATGTTCTGTGGAAGAAGCACATTTCCTTTTGCAGTGCCCAGACGGGAACGGTGAGGGAATCGTAGTGCTTCCCCGCAGAAGAACGAAGCAGGCTGGTGCACTTGCATTTTACTGTGCCTGTCCTAGGCAAGTGCCTCATCCTCCGTGTGATCTTCTGAAAGAGTCCTGAGTACCTGGATAATTTTTCTCTCCCACTTGAGCAGCTATAGCTTTGGACATTAAAATAAACTGTTTTGTGTTGTCCTTAAAACAAATGTGCTGTAGCAGTTGGCAGATCTTTGCTTTAAATGCACCATCATGAGAGGTTGTCAAAATACGGTGCTTCAATCAGTTATGCATTAAATCAAACAATAAAGCTGGTAGTTCTAGGAATGCATTTACTCCACATGATTGGGCATATTGCCTGCTAAATTGCAGGGTTTTTTGCATTTTCCAAACACTGTCAAGAAATGAAAATCAGGCTGATACAGGGAAACCTGCCATTACTAAGGACTGCAGCACTGCTTTGTTGCACTACTGTTTCCAGCTTGTTTTCAAGTCCTATATCTATCTCTGGTACAGAGTTTATTAAAAACACTTCATCAGTAGCACAGTTTTCTTTCTGACTAAGGACATTACAACACTGCAGTGGCAAAAGGAAGAAGGAAAAGACTGTAAAAATATCGAACTGAACTCACCCAGGAGAAAACATCTGCCTTTGCAGATGAACCTAAATGTTTTAAGAAAGAGTTAAATGGTTGTATGAAAATTCCTGGTAAAAATATACAGGTATTAGAAAGAGTCCTTAATATACAAAGCATGTTAGAACACTAGAACCATAGAATGGGCTGGGTTGGAAAGGACCTTCAAAGATCATTGAGTTCCAACCTTCCTTCCATGAGCAGGGACATCTTTCACCTTTATTAAATCACCTTTATTAAATATTAGTAATTTGCTTATTTACAATGCAAACAAGGACTTTTCATGTCTAAAAGCAAGAGAAAACAGGACCTGCTCAAATTATAGCATTTCTGGACAAGAATTCATTTACAGCTGGAATCTGCGTGATCACCATCTGAAAGTGGCTGTTGCATGCAACTTCAGGCAGTTGCTAGACGGCTAACCCAACTACAGCATAGGAGGGCAGCAGTTAGGATGTGCTTTTGCAAAGCAAAATTGCATCGCAATATTGATATTTTCCAATGTTTATCAAAGGACAGCCTAGCAATTTTGTGAATTTGACGTTTGTCTGTAGTCACTTGGAATTGCTGAAGACAGTCTTAAGTAATGGATACATTATTGACTGATCATTAGTAACGTATCACTTAGACTGCTTAATCAATGGTTTTGTCTAACTTATTTTTTCTATGCAAAAGTTGCTTTTAACAGGGTAGTGTAATGAGTACTCAAACACTTGAGTGATTTTGTTTTGTTGTTCAAGAACCACAGATTATCACAGAATCACAGAATGTTAGAGATTGGAAGGGACCTCGAAAGATCATCTAGTCCAATCCCCCTGCCGGAGCAGGACATTATCACATAGAAGCGAGGAAAGCATGATAAAATGTCATGACAAACAACGAAAAATTCATGTCAGTGAAAGCCACCGTTGTTTTGTTATTGCATAAAATGCTCCAGATTTTCCCATTTTTTTAATGCCACAT
The DNA here is from genome assembly GCF_000699245.1 of Pterocles gutturalis. Classification (NCBI taxonomy): domain Eukaryota; kingdom Metazoa; phylum Chordata; class Aves; order Pterocliformes; family Pteroclidae; genus Pterocles; species Pterocles gutturalis. Next base: position 4,581 of record NW_010142967.1, on the reverse strand, counting down.
TGCATCCCAAATGATTTGATACTGTGCTAGTGTGACTTTAGGATGATTCATTCCAATACAGGGGAATGGCTTGAAATACGTACACTGGCTGAGATAGCAGTTCCTCTGCAATTACATTTGTGTTGTGACTTCTGTGGCACAAAGAGATTTCTTCTCAATTTTGGAAATGACTGGCTGCTAAGATCAGTGCAAACCAGCTTAAATAAAGTATATTATGAATGTTGTAGTTTAGAGTGCAACTAGTGCAACAAACAAGGCTGGGAGAAGAAACTACGTGCACCCATACTACAAATGTCCAAGTAATTTTTCGCTGTTTAAAAAAAAAACTTGTTCATCAGAAGTAACATTACTATTGAAACACAATGAAGTATTACATGCTCTGCTTCCCTGAAGTGAGATCCAACAGCACTAGTAATTCACTGTGTTCCAATTGCAACTTTGATTCCTTCCATAAATAAATTATTAGAACTATCACTTTATGAGAAAAAATATTTTGCACTATGACTAGTTCCAAAGCCTGAAGGAAGAAAATTTTTTGTAAAATCCTTTTCCACAGATGTTTCAAAATTAGGTAGTCTTTAAAAATTTACTATCCTAATTACTGAGAAAAGATTCAATAGGGTTTTTTTTAGAATCAGTCTGGCCTCTTTCATCACATCATGTAGGAACTACTTGATGCTAAAAAGTTAATAGCATTTGCAATTAGGGGAAAATTCAAAAATTTGAACAGGCGTATTTATTAGGCTTAAATATTAGGAAAACGGCCTTATGTTTGTATTCTGAAATAGAATATCTGTGAGAGACGTGGTTTAAGTGAATAGTACATAATCAGTGCTGGAATCATAAATGTAAACATTAAGATCTAACAAAATTAATAATAGAATACTTTTGTTGAAATTTGCATTTCATCTTGCAGTGCTAAATGTTTTAGTATTTCACCTTTTAAAAGTCAAATATAGTTCAACATTTACAATGTCTGTTAGATAGATTTGTAATGGCTTTCAAATAATAATAATAATAATAAAAAAAACAGTTAAAATGTTAGTGGATTTTTTCTTCCATCAAAAAAAGTGCTTTTTATCACTGCTACTGCACAACAATTAATACAAAGGACTGAAAAGCTGACAGGTTATTTGGATGTATGTACCAATATATACGGAGCAATCTTTTTTTTTTTTCATTAAGTTTATATTGATGGATTTGACCTTTCTAGGAAAAGTCACAGGCATAAAAGAAGCATTGCTGATACTTGTCTTGCAACAGCACATTGACTGTATAGTGCAAGCCTGACATGAATATAATTGTTAGAAAATACATGTCCTAACAATAATGAGCTCTATTGCTGTCAAAGGCGGACACTTCAAATAAATTTAAACATAAAATTGGGTGTGTTTGTGAGTGTCTGCTTTCCTTCCTCTGGTGACCTGCATTTAGTGTAACTTGCTGTGCTGTACAAAGAAACTTTGTATGTAGGTATTACTTGTCACTGATTGATTAAAAGCAAAGGAGAAGCTGTTGCTGTGACCAACGGAACCTAAAAACCTTCATATTTACTTTAGGGTTTTATCATTAGTATTTTCACAGGCATGATGTTTTCATTAGATACCTAATGGTTATCTATGTGATCTAAAATTGGAGAATTGTATAGATCAAACTCACCTAAATTTCAAGGATATCATTTATCCAAAACAAAAGTTGGTATAAGGACAAGATAACCAAAATAAGGGATTTCAAATAGGCAAGCCATTAATCATGCATCCTACATCCAAATACATAAGAAAGATGACTGGCAAAATCAAAAAATGGTGAAAGTAGGATCAGGAGCAGACAAGACTCTCTCACAGGCCCTTTGTGAGGGGCTCAACAGTACAGAAACATCAGGTATAAGCAAGGGAAATTGGAGAAGAAAGAGGAAAGCCTCACTTCAGTTCTGACTTCTTTCATCAATGAGCTCCCTAAACCTATTTCCTGGGCTTTAGTGACTAAGAGTCACCAAAGACTGTAGATATCAATGATAACCAAAGAGCTTCAGCTCCATTGTATTGTATGCTCAGAGCTTATTTAAGGTATAAGCGCTAAAGACAAAGTTGTCTTGGTGTCAGGACCACCACCACCACGTGGTCGCAACACCGCCTCCCCCCTCCCACTCCCCTCCCGGTAAAATGGGGAGGGATAGGAAAAAAAGTGGAACTTCGTGAGTTGAGATAACGACAGATTTTTAATAATACCACACGAGGAAAACCAAAGAAAGGAGAATATAACAATAAGACAGTATATAGAGTACAATGGAAACACTGATACAATGAAAATCTCACCACCACGAGCTTCACAAAAGAGACCCCTCTCCCGGCTAGCTTCCCCTTATATCCCGGGCATGACGTCAGCATGGTATCGAATATCCGGCTATGCCCAACTCCCAGCTTCTGCGAAGAATTAACCCTATCCCAGCTGGACCCAGGACAAAAGTTTTGAAAATGCAGTAATAATGATCAATATTGTGTAAGAACTAGCCAGTAGCATAATGTATTCTTAATGAATACATTTAGTAAACTTCATTAATTTTTTATGTTTGAAACTTCTTATCACAGTAATGTCTAGATTCCTTACATACATATACACTCATACATATATGCATAAAAACTTATAGAGTTGCAACAATGCTGACTACTTCACAAAAAAAAAAAAAAAATCTATGTTATGTACTAGTACTACAATTTGGCCTGCAGACCTATTCACCAAACCTTACAAATTCATAAAAATAGAAGGGGAGGGACAGACAACAAATGTTATCATTAATTTTATACTGATGGGTTTACAAGTGCTTGTTCAAGGTAACAAAGCATTACTAAAAACGATAATGGGAACAAAAACCTTGGAAACAGAAAGACTAACAGCAGCATATTCAAATAGTTTCTACTTTACGTTTGCATAAGAATTGCATTTATTGGCAATCTGGAGCTCTTACAGTTTCATTCCAAATTCAGATTTAATCACTTCTGTTTAAATTGCTCTATTAAAGTTTTTTAAAATTATGTTTTGTCTTTCTTCAGGTGTGCAACATCACAGAAGAAAGTACTTAGCAATGATGTCAAGTTTGGCTGTTACTCTTCTCTTTATTTTGCAATAACAATGAAATGTTCCATACATTATGTTAAGTTCTATTTAAATACTACATTTTTTCAGGATGCCATGTGCTATCACTGAAAACACTATTCACAAGCATTGATGAAAAAGTATTTCGATTTAACACAGAGCAAAGCACACTGTCAAATCATTGCAAGTTTTTCCACAGAATGACATATACTTTCTTTACTGAAATACTGAATATCAATCTACATTCAGATTTTATCAAAAGTAGAAAATAAATGTACCTTGCCACGATTTGACAGCATAAATACATATCTTCTTATGAATGCAGCAGGTCTAACTGAAGACATTACTCCTGACAGCTATTGATGACCACTGCTTGCTCACCTGGAGTTTACCCCTCCCACAGTAAAGCCAACAGAGAAATCCTTTGAGCATTCCTAATCCATTTCAGTACAATGTCAAATCATTTAGTGTTAGAGTAATCCTGGAGATGGTTCACGGCAACTTGTCTGACTGTCTAAAATATGTTCTATTCTAGGTATTCTACAACTTCTATTACTGAATTATTGGGACATAGTAGTATCTTAAACTGTCCTGGTTTCCAAAGTGATGATGTGATTATGTTTTTGTTCTTTCAGTACTTTCTGGAAGCTGTAATTCAACTCTCTAATCTTTCCAAAACTCTCCTTTTTCCTGCTTGTTACTGGAAATAATAAAGATAATTGCACAACGTGGACTACTACATTTGCAGTAGCTGCAAAAGAAAGTATTACTAATAGAGAATATTACTACATAGACTGTACCTTTCAAATGTAATTAAAGTGATACCCTGCTTTCAGTATTTCTTAAAGTTAGGAGCAATTAATTCTGTCTTTTGTTAGACATGATTTTAGGAAGATTTTGATAAATACCCCTTTTGCATACAGAAAAAAAGGGATTTTAGGTTTAGGATCAGCAGCAGGCAATTAGGCTTTTCTGAGTCAAAGATCAAGGAACTAATCTTTGCTATAGGGTAAATGTTTATAACACCAGATTCCCATTGCTGGATTTATCTTTCAGTTTAAACATACAGACTACCTTTATAGTCATGGAGAGAAATAAGCTATTTTGAGATGTGATTCATCTCACCCAAGGCAAAGGTGTGAAACAGGTCAGACAAACTGCATCCTAAAAGTGCATCTTGATATCTAAAATAAAGGAAGCCTTGAGTGAGTAGAACCATTATAGACATTTATATTAAGTTTCTGTTCTTCTGACATTATGTTCCAAGTTGGAAATCTGTCATAGGGACCAATACGAGTTTCTTAATGACTTTTTTTCTCCTTAAACATCTGTGTAAAAATCTGCACTATGATCCATACCCTTTAAAAATCAACTATTCAAATTCTTGTAACATGGAATAAATCATCTATAGATGCTGCCATACTGATTTTGTTTAATTTTGTCTTTGGTTTCAGTTTAACTTCATATATACCTTTTAAAAAAAAAAAA
>NW_010142966.1:0-31305 GCF_000699245.1 Pterocles gutturalis | reverse complement strand
CCCAGGGTCAGCCTGGCCAACCTGAGGCCTAGCCCAGGCTCCAAAAAGCCGGTGAGTGTCTGCAGCTTGTCGAGTGGGTCGCGGGAGCGCTTTCCCCGCGGCGCAGGACTCTGGCAGCGGGCATGCCCGGCCCGGCGGCGGCTGCCTCGGGGGCTGCCTGTGGGGCGCAGGACGCCTGGCCAGAGTCGGTGTGCGAAGGCAAAGGAGGGGGTGGCACTCTTGTGTGTGTTGGTCTTCGCATGCCTTGTAGCTAGTGTGTGTGGCCTTAGCCATGCCTCAGGGTTTCGTTGGGGAGCGGGTGGAAACAGTAGAAGTATGGAATACCTAATGTTTATGAGCTGGGGTAATACCTTTAGAAAGGGAAGGTTAAAAGGCTTAAATAGAAAAGGAATGTGATGCCAGACAGCAGTTCTTGTTGCTGTTGCTTTCTCAAAAACAAAACTAAATGTTATCTTCCCTGTATCCTTGTAAAGTGATAGAAAAGTAAAGAAAAGAAACCAGGAAGAAACCCGTCGGGTTTGGGGGAAATATCAGTAAACAGGGGCATGAGATTCAAGGGCTAAAGTAATAGGAATAGAGAACTGATGAGGAGCACCAAGCAACACTTCCCTGTCGATGCTCAAAGCTCCCTGGAGGTACCTACAGAGTTGGTGAGTGCTGTGCAGTTGTAACCCCTCAGACCTGTGACAAGACAAGAGAATGGAAATTCTTCCCCCCTGCAGCTGTTGGGGCTCCCTTGTCAGGTTACTTCACTTGGAGTTCAGAATAGCTAGCTTGGAAGAAGCAGGGCTGGAGTGGTGATTCTTAAAGCTTTTCAGACTAATCAAGGCTCCAAAATGGTATTTTCAGGCTTAGCATCCCGAAGTTGGGAGATTGTCTGAACTTGAGGTTTGCTAGAACTGATGCTTTCCTGCCAGTGTTTGATCTCAGGACTTTTTGTTCTTCAGTATAGCTGTTGGGCTTAGGAAGACACTTTTTTAAAATCTTGAAAGTAGAGATTTTTGTATGCTCACTGGGTCTTTAGCAAGTAACTTCCAACTCCATATAGGAAATGAGTATTTTTTTTCCTTGTTAGTGCTGTTTGCCCTCAGTTAGAGTTCATACAAGTGACCTCAGCTCTGTTTTTCTGGTATTTTTCTTTTGGTATCTGACAAATGTGTTCTGTGATTAATGAAGTTCTCAAATAAGCAGATTTAAGAGTATTTGACTTCGTAAACCGAAGTTCCGGTAAAAAAAAAAAAAAAGTTTTGACTGGCTCCTCTGATGATCTAAAATCTGGTCAATGTGCTGATTCCACTCCATTTGCGATGGTGTACTCGTGTTAACTGAAGTCACTGTGATCTGGTGTGTGTGCAGGCACCTGCAGAAAGGGTGGGCCAGCTGTGTCCTCTCTGTGCCTCCAGGTGCTCACACCCGCCGTGCATTTTGTACTGCTGCTAGAGGTTGTGTGGTGAGCCAGAGCAGGGAACTAAACCAGCTGAAAACTAGTTAGATAAGAATTAGTTTAATTCTCTGACCTGTCCAACACAGAGCTGGACAACTGCTTCTGTCAGCACAAGAAGACCTGTGAGTAAAGCAGCGTAGCATGTGACTGGGGACAAGTCGACTTCCTTTGGTGGCAGGGCTGGTCTAGCATAACCCTGCACTTGAACTCTGTACTTTTTCGTATTAATCCAGAAAAACTGTGCATCTTAGATCAGAAGATGCTTCAAATACATTAATGCATTTTTGTCTGATGGATGTACGTACCAACTTTTCTGCTAGTGTTTCAGTGCACATGAAGTGCTCCATAACTTTGGAAAACTTGCAGACAAATAAAGAGCATAAACCATCAAATTTTATGTCTTTCTGATGTTAGGCTAATAATCTAGTACCATGATGTAATAAGCAGTTTTCAGACCTGTATTTTATTGACTATTCCATGCTGATCTGTAGGATTAGGAACACTCAAGAGTTTGGCTGTCTGAGTGTTGAATACAGAAAATGAGAAATTGAAAAGGCTTACTGTCGTTTCTTTAGTAATGAATTATTTACATTATTATTGATCCAACAGTGACTTAACTAAAGTTGGCTTATAAGCAGTGCAAATACTACTTAGGATGTGTTGCTTTACACGTCTCCTAGCCTGACTGATTCACGTTGAGGAACATGATGGAATACAGCAGATGTGTGAACTGTGGTGTGCAGATATGAGACTACTTAGCAACATGACTTTGCTCCTTCCACATGTGTTCACGCTTCAGTGGATGTTAGCTTAAATGGGAAAAACTTTTTAAGATCAAATGGATCTGTCAAAGCAATGCACAGACGCGATCGTGCCTCTTGGAGCTGAACAGTCTACCACGTGCGGCACGGCAGCAAGGATTCTGAAGCTACTTCTGGCTGCAATGCTGATTTAAAGTGCTCAGGAAACTAATAACTTAGTATCACTGTCTTAATTTAAAACATAAGAAAGTTTTAAAATACAGTCTTCTCTTTTTATTTGTAGTCATCAGAAATTGCAACAGCTGTGGACTCTTTAGTGAGTCCGTGAAAAGAAATACGTGCATAGCATGCATATAATGCAGCATGGTCTGTTCCCCTGCCCCTTGAAGTAGAATTGATTTTTTAATTATTTTTAATTTATTTTTTCATTGTTGGTGTTTGGAAGCTTTTGAGCACTGAGCAACTTTCTCATTAAATAGGAGGAAATATCTCAGTAGTTAATTTGGGAAAATTCTCTAACTTGGAGAGTGCAGGGTTGTGAGAGGTAGGATTAAATACTAGTATTGCTTTTGTCACAGTGTGTGTTCATGTAAACTTTCAGACTATTTGTGTGCCTGCCTAGAGCTGGGCTTTGCAAAAATCGCATTGACTTATTTTCTGACTATTTTTCCCCTGAGAGAAGAGGTATCTCTTATTTTTTTCCTCAAGAATCAGCATTTTGCTCAGTTGTTTATATCTCTGAAATCTTATGTTTTATAGATACTTATGTCCAAAGTAGTTGACTAAATGTGTCATTGATTGTTTTCAAGGAGAGAAGACGTGGCCGTGGAAGATACAGAGGTAGGAAGTGTGGTCGAGGTCACAAAGGAGAAAGACAAAGAGGAAATCGCCCCCGATTAGGCTTCGAGGGTGGTCAAACTCCATTTTACTTGGCCATACCAAAATATGGGTTTAATGAGGGACATAGGTAAGTTTCTTTACACTTACTCAGAAATTAATCATTGTCTGCTTTTCCTGGTCTTTCTCCTGAAGCTGGAATCTAATATGCCAAAACTGGCCTAACTGAAAATGAGACATTCCTCAGATTGTTAGCTTCCTTACCAGCAGAATCTCCCATTTATTGAGAGATTATTTTATGTAATTAATTCACTTATTTTCTGTTGTTTTACAGCGCTGGTTATTTGCCCTTTTCTTTGCATAATCCCTCAAATGTAGCAGGCTACCCTTCCTCCTACAGCTGAGTATATTTCTCCTCCGAGACCACTCGTCCGTACATGCGTGTTTCTCTCTTTGCCTCTGCACAGCAGAGAACTTACTGAACTGACTGGGAACAGTCCCGTTGTCTCAAGTGAGGATGTTAGGCATGGAAGTGTAATCCAAAGCCTTGCTTTGTTGTTTCCCTTCCCTTTATTCACCTGAAACTCTGATTTGCTGCTAACCAAACAACTCTGCTTCTCATGAATCTACTCTTTTAGCCCTGCAACACTGCAGTCTTTGTCTGTCTGTGCTCACTCTGTTCCACCTAGGATCTTAACAAGCTCTTTAATATCAAATCTGCTGGATCAGGCCATTAAATCATCTTTCACTATTTTTCTCCTCAAGCATTCTGCCTTGTTTGGCACTTTTGTCCTCTCTTCACGTTGTGCATGTTTGTGCCATGTACATCTTCCAGCTTTTTAATGTTTAAAGTTCATCTTCTAGCATGTCTTTTCTCCAGTCACTGTTCTTAGCTGGAGAGCTGTATGCCAGTGTTTTATTAATCTCCTTCACTTAGATTAACAATTACAAAATTTTAATTTTTTAAAATTTTTTTGTTGTTTAAATCTGGTTTTGTTTCCTAAGGTAGCATGTATGTTACTGGGGTCACTAACTGTTGTATTCCTTTTAAGTATGGTCATGAAAACTTCAGTACCCATACAATGCTGTTGCAGGCAGTAGTAACGAAAACACACCACACCTAGCAGGCAGTTCAAGAATGGAAAGACTAGTGTGTATTTGTTTGTGACTTGTTAGATTTGCAGTTTGATTTCATGTTTTACTTGGTGATATAACTTCATCAAGTAGCTGTGCGTTTTTGTATTTGCATTCTTTATGCATGCCGTGTAACTTACAGACCTGTCCTGGTTGCTAAAGATTTTCTCTGTGAGTGTTACTAGTTTTGAAGTATGATTCAAACTCTTATTTCCAAGTACTGTCATTTCCTTCTGTTTGCTTAAGTTACTATAAAAGTAGATGAGAAGCAGCTTTGATAGCTGAAGACAGAGTATACATCCCCAGTCCTACAAACAAAAAGCTGGAGAGTGCAGACACTGATCTTCTTATGTTAACGGTGGTCAAAAATTCATGAGTAACCAACAGCAAAAAGACAAGCTTCTGCAATGACAAGAAATTAATAGGGTTTTGCTGGTTTTGACCACATCTGACAACATGGGGAAACAAGTACCCTGTAATTTCTTTTCACTGTTTACAAAATTTCAGTGTCAGGCTATTGCAAGTTTTTTCTAGTGAACAGTCACTGCACTCGAGAGACGCTATCATGGCAGGATGGGAGCATGCTGAACAACATCTCTCCCTGTTTATCTTTACCTCACCCTTCTTTCTGTCTGCAGTGGTGTTCCTTCACTTCTTGAACTTTTGCTCTGACTGCGCATTCTGTTGCTTGTCTTTCTTGCTTAGCTTGCCAATGATAGAGATAAGCTTCTTGTCAGATTTTCTGCTACCACTCACGAATTTCCAATAGTAGTGGTCAAACTGATTGTATGAGGAAGTTTTGAGCATCAGCATAAATGGTATGCAGTAGGCATAGACACTGGAATCAGGAAAACTGTTCGAAGGATTGGTTTGTATAGTAAAGCTAGAACTTCATAAATAGCAAAAGTAGAGATTCTGATGAAGCTGCTGGCTATTGACAAAATATTCGAGCTTCCTTTGGGGTTATGGGTTAGTGCATATCTTCTCAATATTTCTCTTCCTTGGTGGTATTTTGAGGAAGTTTCAAATTAATACTTGTGTCAGGTACGGTGATCATAAACTATGAAAATCTTGTTGGATAAAGGCAAGCTATGCAGGAGCACATACAGGGTTTGGGTGATAGTGTGACTAAATCTGGATGGGAGGGGAGGTTATATTGGGGTTTGACTGGAGGGGGGAATGGTGTGTTTGTCAGATTTTCTGAATGTATCAGTGAGGCTACTGGTCTGGATTCACTCTGAAGATAGTAGTTATTTAGAATCATGTTGGCCTAACAAGAAATGCTGGCACTTCATCTTTGGCTGCTTCCTTAAACCAGTCAGCAGGTAGAGAAGTGTTCTGGAGTAAATTGAGCTCAGCAACAGCAAAATGGTGAATGTCGTATTGGGGGTGGGAGTGTGTGAGCAAACCTGAATGCATAATGGAGCCTTGGGCTGTAACTAGGGCTTGTATCTGCATTAAATTAAACTGAAAATTTTGACTTGTGAATGGGTCTGTTTTAAACATTCACTTGGTAGTTTTAGAAGTAGAAAATGGAATACAGAGTGGTGTATGTCAGTTAACCAGTTCCTATTCAAGCTTCAATTTTCTCCATTTCTCATTGTTTTGTTTGGTTTTTGTTTACCTCTCCCCAGTCGCAGACGTCAGTATCAGCCTCTCAGTCTTCAGAGGCTGCAGTACCTGATTGATTTGGGAAGAGTTGACCCCACGCAACCGATTGACTTAACGCAGCTCACTAATGCTAGAGGTGTAACAGTGCAACCTCTCAAAAGGGATTATGGTGTCCAGCTGGTGGAGGAGGTATGTGTAAAAGACCCTTGTCACATCAGGCAATATAAAGCCTTGGGTTTCAGTTTTTCTGTACCAGGCTGTCAGATTGTCCTTCCCCTGTTTTGGAGCATCTTTGCTTTTCTGAACTAGTTTGCTGTGGGATTTTTGTCGGGGTAAATCCACTAGAGGGCACTGTGTGTTAGCAGGAAAAAAAAAAGCCAGGATGATTTGAGACCTGTGAGACTACAAAAATAATAGTTAAGGAGCCCGTAGCAAGAAGTTGAAATACTATTTTAGAACAGAAGACTAGAATGTATTGCAAGAAATGTATGAATGTTTTGGCCAGACAAGATTTTTATTCAGCCCAGGTGACTGAGTGACAGCAATTTAGTGACCCGTCTTGGTGCAGGAATGGACAAATCACAATATTTTGCAGGATTTAATGTTCTTACAACTTTGTGGAGAAGCAAAAATGTATGTCCTGAAATACTAATTTTAATGTTACTCTAATATGTGTTGAAATTTACAGGGTGCTGATATCTTTTCAGCAAAAGTAAATATTGAAGTGCAGAGGGCATCAGAATTAGCAATTGCAACCATAGAAAAAAATGGAGGTGTTGTTACAACATCATTCTACGATCCAAGGAGTTTGGGTAAGAATTTATCTTCGTTTCTGACGTTTTTGTGAATATACGAAGATTAAATTATCCAAATAAAAGTTTCAAACATAGTTCTTGCTGGAAAATCATCCATTTCCATTCTAAGAGCTTCAACAACACATTGTTATACAAATGCTGAACTTTGAAGCATCCTCAGTTTTGCTTTTTTTTAACTATTCGCCTTATTAGCCCTAATATTAGTAAATGACTATTAGTGTTAATAGTCATTTACCAATCAGCCCATTAAAGAAATCCAAGTAGCTTTGTAAATAGAGGAACCAGTAGAAGATTGTTTGTTTGAATTTTTGTTGTCTTTATGTGTTTAATTAACCCTAAGAAAATTCAGGAAAAAACATGAAATTTAAAAAACGTGGTGGATGTTTATTTTTTAATTTAAAATACTTTTTTCCAGTTAAAGTGAGGAAATAACTAAGTTACAGCAGCTCAGAATCATTCCAGTCAAAATGGCTATTGTTTTCAGAACACTTTCACTTGAAGAATGAGGCTTTGCTTTGCTTGAGGCTGTATCCTGCCTAGTATTAATTCATGCAGTTTTTATTGACAATAATGGAGCTTTCATGTGTGAATAAGGCTGAGAAAAAGAGGATTAAACATTTTTAGTGTGCCAAATATATTACCCTGGAAGGATACAATTTTTTTTTTCCAATCCAGAAAATAATCAACATATTAAGGTTAAAAGGATTTGGATTATAATTTGCCAAATTCAGTAAAACTCGAGGAGGAGAGGGTAATCTCACAAATGGCAAAATAGGTGCACATGCCATTGAGTCTTTATTTAAAATACTTATAGAACCAAAAAAAAATTTACATTCGTTGGTATACCATGGAAATAGCCATGCTAATGGATTGTTTCTAACCGGGAAGTCAGTCCTTTAAATAAGTGACATCTTCTAGTTTAGTTATTTTATCTCTCCAAAGTAGACGTTCTAAGTGTATTAGAAGTAATGATTAATCCAGTCTGTCACTATAACTATCAATTATTTGTTTAGTTAAGTGAAACTTGTCAAACACTGTAATTCTGAACAAGAATAGTCTTAAGATTTTTTTTTTTTGCTTGATACTTTTTAATAAAACCTTAGTAATTTATTTAGCACAAAATCCTAAATAAGAAGGTCTCATTTTATGTCTTTAAATATGTATTATAAAGCATTGTGTCTAATTTTCTCTCATGTTTGCCCACAGAAATTTTATGTAAGCCAGTAGTATTTTTTCTGCGTGGCAAGCCTATTCCAAAGCGAATGCTTCCACCTGAAGATCTAGTCCGTTACTACACAGATGCCCGGAATCGTGGGTACCTGGCAGATCCAGCTAAAGTTGCAGAAGCCAGGCTTGAACTTGCAAAGAAATACGGCTATGTCTTACCAGACATAACTAAGGATGAACTCTTCAAAATGTTAAGCACACGCAAGGATCCTAGACAGATATTTTTTGGTCTTGCTCCAGGATGGATTGTAAACATGGCAGACAAGAAAATTCTAAAACCAACTGATGAGGGGCTGTTAAAATACTATAGCTCATGAATTCAGGAGTGGAGACAACTGCAGGTGCACAGGAAACATCTGGGTATGAAATAATGGATACAAAGTGGTGTTTGTTTTTTTTAAGACTCCTGTTACACTAGACAAAACATAAATTTTTTGTTTATGTAATCTTCTGCTGTAGCTTCGGCTCTTTTATTGTCATAGTACAGTGTATGAAAAGTCTTAATATTTGGAAACAGTGCAGAGTTAGACATAAAGGGTGTCTTCGGACACTTTCTCTTCTGATCCTTTGCCCATTATTTTTCTGAGACAAAATGTTTCAATGTTGCATTTATTTCAGAGGATGATTCCGAAGAGTAACTTGGCCTAATAATTAAGTTTGTGGGGCTTTTTTTTCCCTCAATTGGAAATCAAAAACGTGATTGTACAAAACTAATACTAGTTTTACCATTTTCTAAAACATAAATTATAATGCTGTGTAATGTGGTTGTATCTTAAATACCTCTAAGAATTAGACCATCTGCTCTTGGATGAGGAAAATTAAAACCAACCAGAAATAACAAAGTACAGAAGAATTCATTAACCTCTTCAATTCCGTAGCAACGTTTTGGATTTTGCCACTGCCGTCACTAGCACTAGAGCTTGAGAGGTCTTAGATTTTTGTCTTATTCCTTCAGATGGAATTGAGAAAGACAGGATGTGCAGTTTAAAAAATACATTTTATCTAAATTTAGGAAAAAAAAAAAAATAGCCATCTTAAATCAATGGCTTTTATTGTTCAAACAGAATTTAGAACTTGTCCAAACACAAATGCATAGCAGAGTCCAGAGTCAGGAAATATCAGACAGTGACAGTAGATTGTGAAGGATGCGGATGTAATGGACAAAGTATACGATTAGGATTCAGTTTGCAGCTTGATCACAGATTGCATATGTGACAGTGGACAAATGAGTTTAAATGTTGTGAAAAGTTATGAACAATTATTTTTATGGGAAACAGTATTTTAATTACGCCAACTTGACACAGTCTTGAAAAATGTTTTCCAACAAATGTTTGTTTCGTAAGTCTTTCCACAATACTGTATTATCACTCTGCAAGAGTGTTCTAGGTTTTGTAGAGGAGTTTAGGATTCGGCGTTTGGGATGATGAACCAAGCAGTAAATCGAAAGATGAGAGAGGAGAATAAGTTAATCTGTCAGAACTTGATCTAACCTCTCAGAAGTTAAAGAGATGCTTCATAATTACATGAACTTTAATGGAAGCTGAATTTGGCTTTAAAGTAGGGATAATTTGGATATTAAGATGCTTGAAAAAGTCTGCAGGACCTGCAGGAATAAGTCGCTTTCCAATTTTCATTTGCCTTTGGAAGTGCTCCTTCTAGTTTCCTGTGGTTGACAAACCGTCCCATCTCTTAGGGGAAGCCCTCTGAGTACCAAAATCTCCTGTTTCTGCTGTATGACACCTGTATTTCACTTGTGTGCTTCAAGGTGGGGGAAAAAAATTATCTTATTTCTCTTTTAGAGAATAACAAGAATGGATGAATTTTTTTGTTGGTGTTTGTCAATTAGCCCAGATTTTTGCTTCACTCAGCAAACTGCATTGTCAATTAATATGAGCATCTGTAATCACAAAACAAAATAAAACAAGTTGTCTATTCTCATGCTGATTAAATAATTTGAAATCCAGAGATTACCAACAGAAAGTCACTAATATTTGACAATTTTCTCTTCAGGTTCTGCTGTCCATTGTTAATTTGTGTCAGATGCTATCAGTAATGGTCATTCTCCTGATTTACGGTTTAAGCATAGGTGAAACAGAGCAAAACAACCCCAATATAAAATTGGGTTGTGAATAGCAGGAATTTGGTTTTAGTGGCATTAACATTTATATTTTATAAGGTGCACAACACTTTTTTTGGCACACTAAGAATAATACTGTGTGCCAAAAAAAAGTATAGCTGGTGTTAACGTGAATGTGAAGTAAATAACTTTCTCACTTTAGATGTATCCTGTTCTGCATCCTGATGATTGTTAGTTTGGAAACTTAAATGACAAGCAATACTTTTTTTTTTCACTTTTTTTTTTCTTTTTGTTATTACAATACTACTGCCTCCATTTGGGAAGGCGTTGGAGAGGGGGAAGAGTATTTATTGCCTTCCCTTATTTGTGCCATAATGTTTCTGTTTTTATGAATCAATTCACAATTGTATTTTGTGGAGGTGGTGGTACTCAACAGGAAAGCTACTTAACTGGAAGCAAAGAAGGAAGTTAGTCATATTAGTGAAGACCAGAAGACAAAAGTGTTTATGTATCATTGTGTATTTTTGGGAGGAGAAGAGAGGGGAACGCAACTTTGTTTTCACTCTTGCTCTTTGTATTAAAATGAACAAATTGCTCTCAGCAATTTTTTTTTTTCTAAATCAACTTCTTTGATACACACATGTGTGCACAAACTGGTTTCTGTATGTTTCTAAATGGTTTTCAGGTGAAAGGGTAACTTGGATAAAATGATAACAGTGAAAAAAAGAATGAAAACAGGAAACAGATGTCTGGTGACGTCGAGGGATTGGATAGCACTTATTCAGTGAACGACGTCTTAGTCACAAGGCAGCTGTATCCTGGCTCTGATACTATAACGCTACAAATACCTTGGAGCCAAAACAGCCACGTTCCACAAAATCCGGTCATTCTACTTTATAAAGGTGATCTTTTATCATCTTCTAATTGGAGAGGACAAAAAGGGCTGTACGTTGCTTTATTTAAAATATGCAATGCTTGTCTTTTTTTCTCTCTTCTGTTTACAGTAGCTAGTATTTTATAATGGTGATTCTGATTTTTATTTACTACTGAAAAAAGTGACAAGGCTATAGAGGATTTCCTGTTCATTTTATCTCGTCAGGAACACACGTCTCCTGGCAACCGAATACAGAATTATCAAAAGCACCATTAAGTTATTGACAAGGTTTCTAATAAATCAGTAATAAGCAGCCTCCCAGTGGACTGTTGTTTATATGAGGGTCAGGCTCACTGATGCAAGACTCTAAGCCAGTACTGGCATCTGAGGCCATTCTCTTTACTTAGGAATTTGAACCCTGTTTTCATGTTCGTAAGATAAATGAGTGCTTTGGATATCCTGTTTTGATAGGGGTTTTTCATATGCAGCACCCAATCTGCTGTAACCGGAAAAGTGTTATCAAGTAGCTGGGGAAAAGAAACATCATTTGTACCATAAAATACTGAAAGCCATTGCAGTTTTTACCAACAACCATCATACTTTTGAATGGTTCCTTGATAAAACTGATTACATATGTAAGAAAAATAAAATAAATACCTTGTTATATTGTAACTTGGTCATTAGAAATCACCTGTTATGAGATAGACTCCACTAACAGCAGACAGTCAATACTGTACTTACTTACTGCTGCAGACTTGGAATTAAGCAAGGTAAAAGAAATGCTTTTTGACTTTTATGTATACGTGCAACAAAGACACGCTGGCTTTGCATTTATTGTACTTCATAGTACAGTGTTAGCGTTTAACAACCAAAAGGTGCCTGTACCATTCGCTGATTTCCAAAAAGGAATAAATGAATCAATCAGTGGCCCTGACCTGAGTCTTCGCTGGCGATGTGCCAACATTGTTTTGACATACAAGCGTAATTGATGGTAGTGCTCCAGGAAGTCATATAAAAGTGATCAACTATGAAGATAGTTTCCCATTGCTATTTTATTATTTTCTATTTTATAGCTAAAATTTAAAATAATGCAAAGGTAACTTTTTGAACATTCACAGGTTCTATAAAACTTTGTCTCTAATTTGAAATTGCTGAATAAGTTTTGTATTTTAAATATTTAAGTGGTGTTTATGTATATCTAAAATAAGAAAGATGCAGTGTCTGTCCAAAATAGTTTAATATGTACTTCAGTTTGTTATGTTATGGTTTAACTTATTAAAATATGTACTTAGAAGTCCTGATACAACAGAATTCTTACCCATTAGAGGAAAACTAAGCTCCATCTGGTAGCCCAGGAGGCCCATCTTGGTCTTTTGTAGCAGAAACTTGTGTCATTGTCAAAAGAGCTATTGGTTTCTCAGTGGAAGCAAACTATCCTCAGATCTATTCTGTCTCTCGGTTAATATTCCCTCTCTTGCATCTGCATCTTCCTGAGGTCTCTTCTCACTTCTGTTGCAGTGGTGGGAACTACAGGTCTCATTCATTCTCACAGTGTCATCCTGTCTGGCCCACTCTGGGTTTGAAAATCTGGTTGTTTTATGTGCCTCTGGAGCAGGAAAAGTGTTGATCATTCCTGCATCTGTTTACATGAGGGGGTTTTTCGTGTCTTGGGTTTCCTGGACTGGTGTCGCTTTTGTTGTTAAAAATGTCAACAGCAATGTTGTTTACTTGTTAACCTTGTAGGTTCCAAGGCATACGCTGACCGAGTTGGAGGCACCCTTAAGCAATAGATTTGGAATTTATTGAAAGTCGAGGAACACTCCTAGAAGGGTGTCTGTGCGCTTAGCTCGGAATTACACACGCAAGTCTGAATGGAGAGGCAATTTTGCATTCAATGCATCGATGCCCAAAAGAATCTGTCCTTGCGCTTCTGGAAAGCCAGCCTCTGTAAGGTTAGTTAAGTTTCATGATAGGATTGTCCTGTTTGCTCCCTAATCTATAAATAAGGGCAACTTAGCCTGAAACTCTGCCATTTCTTACTGTTTATATTTTTATTGTTATTCCTTCGGCAGGTAATAACAGCTAGAGGTTTGTGTATGTAGAGCAGTCTATGAGAAATAAGTTGGTGTGTAGATTTACAATAAACTAGTTCTCTATGGATTGTTCTGTAATGCTAGTCTAGTTTGCCTTGCTCCCTGTGTGGAGTATCTTAAATTAAGAAAATAAATTCACTCTTAATATCTGACAAGGGAGATGCTTTCTTTACTTTGTTGAATGCAGCTGTGGTTCAGAGCTTCAAAAGTTGGAGTCCAAGTTCCCTATAAATTTAGTATGGTGAGATAGTCTTAATTTTGAAAGTAATACAGGTCTAAATTTATATTGTTCACATCTGTTTAAGCTCATTTCATAGTCAGAAGAAATCTGATTGATGTAGTCAGTGGAGCCTGAAGAATCACTGCGTTTAGCCTGAAGGAGACATTTGAGAAACTAAATTGTGCTCTGAACTCCACCAATTGTGACAGTAGTTCTATCACCTAGGGCGCATGTATATGCCTAAAACGTAAGTATTTGGAGTTGAATCGCACTCTGTGTTTTCAGTGACCCAAAATGCTTGAAGTTAATGGTGGAAAGATCTCCTTGTGGATTGTGAGTCACTGGAGTGGATTGCCTAGCTCAGCACTGGGAACTTTGAAAGTCTGATATACTGGATTGTGTTTGTCTTTGAAAATAAGCGTGCCAATTTAATAAAAAACAAGTTAGAGGACGTCTTGGTGCCACAAGAAATGAAATGCTGGCAGTTAAATGATCAGTGGTGTTTTACAACTATTGGAGAGCACAGCTTTTCCAGGATACAGAAACTGATGGCATCCTCCCCTGGAAGCCTCTGACTCTTTCAAGGTGGAGGGCTCCCAGTTCACAGCTCTGCACTGGTATTGCCATTCAAAATTTGGCTACCTACCTTCTTTGGCCCCTGTGTTTGAGATTTGGGACTGATCCTTCTACAGATTTTGACTTGCTATTTCTCCTGTTTTCAGTGATTTCTGGGGCACTGAAGCCTCATAGGTGCGTTTGGGTTTTAGTGAATTGGTTTTTGGTCCATAGGCAATTACTTATCCCTTCTTTTTTGGTGTTTTGTGGGGTTTTTTTTGTTTGTTCGGTGGTTTTTGGTTTGTTTTGGGTTTTTTGGCAAGGCAGTCGCACTAATCACCACAGCAGGCAGGCAGAGCATGGACCATGTACTACTTTTGAGACTGTTCCAGTCAAAATGTTATTCTACTGGTTTTATGTTGGACTTGGCTGGCTTGACATTGCTTCTGCCCTGACTTCTAGGACTTGTGAAATGTCTGGGCTAATTGTGACTTTATTGTTGGGTTTTGTTGTTCCTGTTGTTATTGGAAGGCTCCAGCCCTTCCAGGTTCATCATTAAATGCAGGTGTTTACTGTGGAGTGATCATGAAATGAATTAATGTAGCGAGGATGTGAATATATTGCAAAATTGTACCTGGGTCAGTTATTCTGCATTCATTTGTGTGTATCTGAGGGAACTGAAGCACTGGGATGCTGTGATTTTGTCTCTATTTGTTGTGGAAAAACTTATCAGTCCATTAAGAGAACCTAAGAAGAAAATGGAGGGGTTTAAGGTGTAAAGTCATTTTTTCTGTGTCTTGTGAAACGTGCATGTTTTCTCAGTTCAAATAGTTGCTCTCAGCTGAGCCGGATGACTTTCCTTGCAGCATATTGGGAAACCGCAGTGGCATCACGCCACTATGGGCACTGACATGCAGCTGTGGTACTGTAGTTGGCCCTAGAGAAAGAAGGATAACCTGCTCAGACTTGGGAACATGAGAATCAAGCTCTGAAAGTCTCTGAAAGAAACATAGGAGTATTCTGCAAACACCACTGAAACTCCACTGCGTGTTTCATTGCTCTTTGTTTTTGCTGACTGTACTGTTACAAACTGTAAGTACTCAAGAAATTACTTAAAGAACACATTTTAGTTTTTCCTTGTGGTCCTTAGAGTTTTCAGCCCTGCAGGGATCTTGTTTCCAAGAATTGTTCCTGTATCCAGCAAGGCTAGAAGCAAATTTAAGAAGTGGGAGCCAGCCTTTTCATGCGATGGCATTATTCCAGGAACCGGTGCTTTAGGGTAAACAGTAAATATTGTGAGGCTTGCAAAGCCCTTACTGATTCATTGCTTATACCCTGCTGATTTATTCATTTTTTGAAAGCTTAACTCCTCTGCTGTCTCTGCAGCTGACCTCCAGTCACATCTTCTCGGCATAAATGAAACATGCTGTTGTTTCCAGCATCCAAACCTGAGGGTAACAAATATTATATTACCAGGTACATCAGCATCCCACACAAACGACGTCCTCCATCCACCCGAACTCCCAGACTGCTGTCTTCATTTGTAGTGCTGAGAGTTGCATCTGCTCACAGGGACAGGGAGAAGGTCCGGTGTCCTTCTGGTACAGGCAAGGCTGACACCTAGTGACCAGATGGATTTATTCCTATGGGAGTTCACTGAATTCTGGTTCAGTATTTGCTCTTTTCTAAGTCTGCAAAGTTTAAGCTTCAAAGTGAATAGTTAATTTATTTCGTCATCACTTTTGGCCTTTGTTTTCAGTGTTTCTAGTGTGCTCTTCTAAAGATGAAGCTTAGGTAGCTTGAAAGCTTGTTCAAGTTTAATATTTGAGCCATGAAGGTTTTGCATGTAGTTTCCTGGGAGCTGTGCATTGCAGCTGCTCTGAACAAACTGTGAGGTGGCTGATAGTAATCAGAGGCAAGTTCAGAATATGGTCCTGTTGTAGTTTTTCCTTAATAAAGGTCATGGCTGACCTTGGTGTTTGGATTCTCTTTGTTCATCCTGTTTTAAAGAATCCAAAATCGAACATCATGGAATAATTCTCTGAGTTGCAGAATTTTGTGCCTATTGATGCCTGGTGACCAAAGGTAGCATTGTAGAATGACACTGCCACCTGGAAGCACTAACTGTCCCATCATCATTGCAGATCCTGCTGGAAAGGCTTTGAGTTCCCTGCCTTAGCGAACTGCAAATTAAAGAAGAAGAGAAAAACTAGCTAAAAGGCTTTTCCAGAATTCTTCTGATTTTTCTTTGGTTATCTAGATTAACATTTCAAGAATATAACATACTTCTGAGAATTGTGTGCGACCTTTGCCAAAAGGAGTAGCCATATAAATTTGGGAAAACAGCCTCCGTAATGTGAACCAAAGCAGTCGTCTCCTTGTAAGAATAATCATTGACTCCAAAAGTATCCTGCAGAGGTTCTCTGGTACCCCACGTTGGTGGGTTTCACTTGAAGCCCTATACTGGAGCCCTAAAGAAGCCCTAGAGCAGTCCTTGGGTCTGGAGGAATTTTTCTCTTTTGAATGTCTTTTGTCATTTAAATGTTTCTTGTAATATTGGAAATAAGCGTTTTGATTGATTCAGCATGACTCTTTGCTACTAAAGCTGTGTTTGGCTACACAAAGAGTCAGAGCTCCATGTTTTTCTGTGCCTGAAAGGAAACTTTGATTCTTCCTGAATGAAATAACTAGGAACTTGCACAAGCCCTGTGTTGTTGAACGGAAAAGGCAGGCTATTTTTCCTTCAGATAATATTTTATATCTGACTCAGAACTTTACATATGGCTCGGGTTCTGTATCTGTGTCATGTTTCTAATTAGCCCATGACAAAATAAAGGTTCTGTATTTTAAAATGCACTGATTTTTCGCCTGCTAACCGTCTCTGATAGGATGTGCCTCTGGAGAGAGGTCTAATAAATTCCCAAGGCAAAACTCTGTCAAAGGCAGCAGAGTCCAGTCTCTGAGCAACGTGAGCCTCCACATAGCCATCGTCTTTCTGTAAGCGTGGGATTCGGGTGCTCTGACATTGTGTACATGAAACTGTGGGTTTTTTTATGTTTTTTTTTTTTCCCAGAGTAGTCCACGTTGTCATGGCCTATTTTTTTCCATCATCACAGCTTTCGCAGTTTTGTTCCAGGGCTGCAAGGGCACCGCAAGCCTGCCCATCCCTGCCACTGCCCTGTTCCCAGCCCCGAGGAGATGCCTGATGCTGGGGTCCGGGGCTGCCCTGGTGCCTCGGCTGTCCTGATCCTGGCCGGGGTGGTGGGACAGGGTGGGATGGGCTGCCCCTGCCCTGCTGTCCCTCGCGGTGCTGTGACACGTGGAATGAAAACAGTGAAACTGTCCAAACACACACATACAGCACAGTTCTTGGATTCCCTCTCTGAAAAAGGGCCGGTGCAGTTTGGCGAGTGTCTCAAAGCTGTCACCCAGTAACGTTTGCCTGAAGGGAAAACTGCGTTTGCTCACTTGTGTTTGCAGTGGTCCTCCATGTCTCTCCAGAAGGAGCTCACAAACAAGGTTAAAGGGAAGTTCATTTGCATAGTCATCTTGAATACTTATTTTAAAAATTCACAAAACTGACTTCTAAACTTCATTTTGTTTACACTGAAAAGCTGATGATCAGGTATGAATGAGTCACAGAACAGGTAAATGTGAATTTGACCAGGTATAAGTAATAAAGGTATGTCAGATTCTTCATTTTGAAAGCTAAATATTGGGGACCTTGAAAGCCTCAAATGTGATCTTTGAGTTTATAAGGAATGCAGTATATAATGATTCTCCTTTTCCTTTTTTTTAAATTTTAACTTTAATGGGAGTTTTGTTAACCTGTCAGACTAAGCCAATTGTTTTCATTATTTCAGAACACAAGTGCGGGATTCCTGCCTTTGTTCAAAGCAGCGTCACAGTGAAAAATAAAACTCTCCAGTATCAAAGTAACTTCTTGTGCCTCCAGGGAGTAAAGCAGGGCATCTATTACAGCTCCATCTCTGTGGACGGGTAGATGTCACTTCTGGAAAACCTACTCGGAGCCACAGGCAACCGGTGTAGTCTTGGTCAGTCCTCTGCTGCTCTGTAGTACCCAAGTACAGGTGCCCTAGGGTAGAGCTAGGTCCATACAGCTGCTCCAAAATAATGCATGGTATGCAGCTCCATCCAGTGCAGACCTGGAAATGTGTGGAGGCAGAGCCCGGGGAAATTACAAGCTTGTGTACCAATTCACTTGGACTTTACCTGTATTTTATTCATAAAGCAACTGCATTCATCATACACTTGCAAATATGAAGTACAAAGGCATTTCCTAATTTCAGTCACAGCTGAAGTTAGAGTTAAATAAAAGTTTAAGCTGAATGTACCTGTTTGATCTTAGTTCTTCTTGTGACTCAGGATGTCTCCCCACTGCATGTTAGCTTGCGTTTTACACAGCTGTGTTCTAAAAATGCCAGTTGATGAAACCTTAGGTAGGAGATCTGTTATTTGAGGTGGTTTGTTGGGGTTTTTTTATGATAAACCACCAGAAAATGCATAATTCTACACTGAGACACTATTTTTGTATCTCTGTCCACTAGTATTCCTTATCATAAGTCAACTGTTTGTCATCGTTTCTGTTTAGAGTGGTTTTGACTCCTTTTTAAATCAGGAATTTTTGAAAATTCCTAATTCCTCTTTCCTATAAAAGCTTTTCAACTCATCCAAATAAAGACATCATGGTGAAGTATAGGCTCATACATTAAGATATAGAGTACAGTGTTATTTAACTAATGATGGAACTTGTGTGCTCACTCAGGAATGACTGAATTTCTTTTTGTATTTTTGAGCGATTTGTTCAAATGATTAACACGAGCACAAAACGCTTATTAGAAGAAAGAGATCCAAGGGAGAGTATAAAGGTCTCATGTGAATGAAAAAGTTATGATGACACGGAAGAAACTTTAAAAGCTATCTAGTTTCCCTGGGATTCAGAAGTTTTCTCTCTTTGCCCGTTTCACACTCTTCTGTGCTGTCCTTTGTAGGATGCTAAAGCCTCTGACCACAGGAAGGACAGAAGGGTCCCACAGGACACGGGTTGTTCTGGCACGTTTATGTTCTGGTGGCTGAAAATACACCATCCCTGAATAAAATCTCAGAGTTTTCAAGTAAAACTTTGACCTGGATGCACCATGGTCTACAGTATTTCTGGGAGGCTGGGAGTAGTGTCCATTGGTCGCAAAATTTGGGAGGCACAGCTGGAGTGGGAGCTGGCGATGCTGGTGTAGCCCCTTCTTCAGCCAGTGGCAGGGCTCTCGGCTGCAGGCCCACCCAGACAGTAACTAACGCTAGTGCCAGCTGGCATTCCTAGAGTGTGATGGCTTCTTGTCATAACCTCATACCTTAACCAGGTTCAGGGAATGCCACAGTCACGTTTTTCCTGTGTTCCTCCAGCTACAGGAGCCTGGCTGCGGCAGCGGTGCTGCTCGTAAGCTGTGGGTGAGGACACGTGTCTCCTGCACCTGGTGCTGTCTGAAAGATGCACGCAAAGGTACTGACTGGAGAGCGGAACAATGAAATTGAATCCACAAAATATCCCCTACAAAGTAAAATAGAAATATTTTTCCCCAAAGTATTTTTCGGTTGCAGCAGTCTTAATGCTGCTTTTAACAGCAGTAAGAACAACCCTTTTGGTTGTGGTGTGATTTGTACAAAGTTGACAGCCCTCTAAGGTTAGAAAAATTATAACTATGGCTTTCTGCTTTCGCATCAACAGGTCTGAAACTTTCAAAACTATTCCCAGTTTATTTAATACAAATTCAGCTCAGTAAGTTAAATTTTACACGATGCTTTGTTCCAGTTTTGTCCTTGCTTCCTCTGCATTTTTTTTTCACTTGCCACTCCTAAAAAACAGAGGTGGATTTTGTTGATCAGTGTCAGAAACAGATACCTGTAGAGCACAAACAATACAGAGAATAAGAAAGATTGGGAGCTGCTAGTAGCCTAGGAGAAGATTTCCTAATTTTCTGTGAGAAGAGCATTCACCCTTATGCCATGTGTGACTTGGTGATGACTTATCGGTCACTCAGGCAAACATAAAAAGAATGTTTTGTGAAAAATTATTTTGCGGAGGCAAATTTTCAACCTGTCTAAAAAATATCTCTTCTTTCTTTGCTACTAGTTTTCTTTGGGAGGGGAACCAGCTCCTTTTCTGCCCTGGCTGGAGCTGGGAGAATGCACCTGCCTGTGTGAGTCAGGGGGAAACGAGGAGGTAACTGAGCTGCTCATGGGGCCAGCTGAGCCAATGTGTCCTTTGCTGCTCATGAAGGAGGCTGGCTGGTACTTCCTGGCATCTTCCAGGGAGATTTAGCCACCAAAATATGCTTCTTGCTAAAACACCAGCACCAGTGATGTGGGGCAGCCGGCTGCCCTGCGAGAGCTGGGGGCTGGGCTGGCTGCGTACCATGGCCACAAAGGTCAGGGGCAAGAAGGGAGTTTTCAGCCGTGTGGGTTTTGTGCCATCGGTGAATAAGGTGGTTGATGTGTTTCTTTCTGACACTGATCAACAAAATAGGTCTCTTTTGTTTAGGAGTGGCAAGTTAAAAAAAAATGCAAAGCACACATGGAGACAGGTAAAAAGCTGGAACAAAGCAGGGTGCAAAAATTCACTTTACAGGACTGAATTTGCATTTAATCCCCTTGGGATTGTTTTGCCGGTCGCAGTGGTAATCTGCAGAGTTTTGCGAGTACAGTGGCATCCGTCGCTCTCAGCAGGAGTTACACAGCCAGAGGCACACCCATCACATCAGTGAGGTTGGGGATGGGGGGGATGCTGTTCCCAAAAATTAATGTACGAAAACTGGGAAGCGGGACGGCAGGGCAGTGGCCGCTGGGGGGAGATCTTACCCCGGCCCGGGGGCACGGAAGGCTGCCGAGCGGCCGGTGAGCCGGATGGCTCCGCTTCTGGGTCAGGTATTGAGAGTCAAAGGCTCTCCTTTGAGAGGAGAAGTCTCGGGGGTGTTCTGAAACAGAAATACTTCAAAATGTGCCTTTGCACCACAACAGAGACTGCTGTTTAAAAGGATGGGAAATGTCCACAGGCGTCTTTTTGTAATTAATTGCTCATGAAAGCTTTTAACGCTTTCAGTCACGCATGGAGATTAATGAGGCAACAACTTTGGGGGCGAGGAAAGGAGAGTTTTGAAAGATAATGGTTAGTAAATGGGAAAGGTGCTACTCTATTACCTTTACATTTCCTGGTGTTAAAACCGGCAATTTTTGAGGATATCTCTAAGTCAGAAATGGTAAGATGAATACTCTTGTTCCATTGAAATAATGAAGTGGTGGTGAACCCTTTCAGATTGTCAGGAAAAGAAATACTAACAATGCAATAAGCAAAGGTCTCTTCTAAAGATATCTTTTCTTTCTCTTAATAGATTTAAATGGTGATGGAAGTATTCATTAAGCATGATATATTTGGACCGGTTTTCAAGGGGTTTAGAATTACATGAAGCTACATCACTCTACAAACAGCCCCAAAGAGCTGCTTATGAAGTTGCTGTTCAGTGGAAGTAAATTTATTCCTCTAGCACTCTGCTTACAAATTAAAGAACTGCTGAGATTTAGCCTTCCAGGTGGGAAAGCAGCAGCAAACAGTCAAATACTGGAATGAGTAGCCTTGGGAAATCTGATACAATAGAAATACACAGCATTTTCATGTTCATTTCTATAACCAAAGTGATATAGGAAACCAATTTTGTGATGTGCAGTTCATGTTTCTAACATGTCACTGTTAAGCATCCTCCTGAAAGGAAAAAAGACAACTATTCTCCTTTTCACCCTAAAATCAAGCGATGTACCGTTCTGTGAACACAAGCACAAAGTGGCCAATTCGAGGATCACAAAAAGTGAGAGCAGAGTATTCCTTCCCTGCAGCTGTGTCACCTCCTGGTTGCCAATAGGCAGTGTTAGGGTAGGCCAGAATGCAAATTATCTTGCCTTTACCATCAGTGAGTCACCTAATTCTTCTTCACCTCGCACTCAGGAAAGATGTGAATGTATAATGAAGTAAGATCTTCAGAATTTCTCAAGTTTCAGAAATTTTTAGCATAGTATTACACAGAAGTGTGTTAGAGAAGGACTGTCTTGTTTTTAGCTCTGCTGAGGACAAGATTTTGGGTTTTGGCAACTCTGCTGCTTTCCTGAAGTTCACTCCAGTCAGATACCTCATTAGATGGGAAATACACTGCTGACTCTGGGAAGTTTTCCATTTTCTTCCAGAAAGCACAGCAAGGGATTCAAAACTGGTTGTCCTCAACTCCTCTGGTTACAGCCCCGAGGAAATAAGAGAACAAAAAGAAAAGCAACCTATGTAACATCAGTCAGCAATCACTGTGGTCTTTCCCCCATGCCCCAACACAACGTAGCGTCTCCTGTGACGTGGTAGACACCTCTCAAAAGAGATCTTCCACCCACCATAAAACCAGACTGAGTTTGCTAACTTCAAAAATATCCAAAAGCAAGAACCATTTTGTTTGTCTTCAGTATTTCTCCCTGTGCAGGGATCAAAAGGATCATATCATTTATTATGCTCCTTTTTGATGGAAATAGTCATTTGTCAAAGTCAATGGATTTATTTCCTCCCATGATGTACCCATGGAGTGGTGAGCCTAATTCCAAGCCAAGACCTTTTTCCTACACATTCACTTGGTGAAAGCTTTTTCCCTAAGGTTAGCTCAGATTTTTTAGTGGAGGTTTTGTGAATGAATTTTGCTAGTACAAGCAGGGAATCAGTATCTATGTTTTTTCTCCTACATGGCATGAAGAACAGATTCCTTAAAGTTTCTTTTATATGCAAAGGCAAAAGTCACAGGAAAGTCTTGCGCCCTATGAATTGCAATGAACTTCAGGAGACAAAAGCCATCTTGGAGCATTCTGGAATAAGGTGAAATTGCTCAAGAAGCCCCTTTGACCACTGTTCCTCTTAACTGTGAAACTCAAGTCCATAACTAAGGCTGGATGATTTTATTTCTCAGGGATGATAGCTCTAATTTACACAACACAGTCATGAGCACTACTGGCTAGAAAGCAATGCTGTTCAGCACGCTTGGAAGGTCAGATTCTGCCCGGCTGAAATCTGGCCTTGTGTGCTAAAGTCAAAGAGCAAGGGTAGCGCCCACCTTGCAGAGCGTTTTCCGTTCTTATTTATCTTAAATATCTGTGGGAGAGAAGAGGAGAAAGGGCTCCTGGCATGTGGAAATGTATAAGCTCCCTGTCCAGCATAGTAGAACTGGATAGCCATAGGAAATATAATGTCCTCTGCTCGTGTGATGAGTGATGTGGGTGATTTTTGTGGTAGAGTTCAGTAAATACAATTTATTGTGTCAGAAGGCAGAAACAATTCTTGCAGTCTCTGTCATAATCTCTTTGAAAAGATCAATCAGAATAAAATGCTGAGCAGACTAATAGGACTCCCCAAGCTGTCCCACTACCTGATGAATTTTTATGGTTTTGATGTAAAACTGTGGATCAGCACGTAAGAGGTGGCCCAGGTGAGAAGAGGAGTTCCCAGGTGGTAGTGAACCTGGTCCATGAATTAAACTGAGATCTTACTGTTCAATTGCTCTGTTCAAATGTGGACAAGAAAATAAAATCTTGTTTGTTTCAGAGCTGTCCTCGGCGTTTCCCCAGGTTTTGCGATACTGCACAATGGATGGAGACCTAGAAAAAAAGCACGAGGGCAGGTTCAGCTGCTTCTGAATTTCAAGCTTCCTGTATGCAGAGTCTCTTGTAATATAAAGTCCCTGCTGAGGCAATCTTCTGCTTATTTATTTCAGGATCACATGAACTGGCAGAGAATGTCCTAAGCTTTGTTCCTAGCTCCCAGTTGACAAGCTGTCCAGAGTCAGGACAACCCTGGCCCCATACTTCTTCCTAGAGTCTCCTGCTGAGTATAAAATACGGCTGTCTTGCAGTTTGAATAAGGCTTTTAACGTGCCATGGGATGTCACGGTCCACAGCAATGGAATACAGTGTTCTGCTTGCTGAGAAACAGAAAAAAAGCTAACCAAACTGGTTTCTTCCTCCTGAGTACAGAGTGCCTGACTGCAAATCCAGTCACTGAGACTAAAAATATCAGCCTTGGTCGCAAAAAAAAAAAAAAAACAAAAACCCTATTTGACAGCTGGATTTAGTCTTCCCTCAGCACGAACAACTGTTTACCCCTAAAGGTTTGGTGAGTGCACTGAGGCCAAATAGCGCGGTCTGGTCTCCCAGCGCATCATTAACAGTCTGTGGGGTGAGGTGAATGTTATTTCTTTGGATTAAGCCCTCCAAGAGAGAAGGGTCAGCGCTCTCATTCTGTTTTAAAGGTTGTGTGTGTTGGGGGGAGAAAGAAAAGCTGATCTGAGAATAAAAGGAGAAACAACTCTTAAAAGCCAGGCTCTGTTCCTCCCCGCTGCTGTGCGTACAGGAGGTGAAGGGCTGAGCCCTGGTCCCGCACCGACGCGTGCGGGCAGGGACTGCTCTGGCCAGGCTCGCCTGTGCCTTATTCTCCCTTCTTCTTCCTGGCACGGTGCTGTTAGTTGCAGAGCAAGGCAAGACATGAGAGAGATCTGTTCTGTCCAGCCCCAATGAAGGCTCACCCATGGAAATGGCCACTAGCTGATGGTGAGATTTCAGAAACAAAAGAAATCAGCTTTGCTTTGTCTCGAATTTTGTCCAGTGGACAGAAAACCTGCTCAGACAGCAGCTGGTGAAGGCCATGACTGCAGGCTTTGTGCATAAGTGCTGGAGTATGTGGAAGAGTTGGTGAGACAGCTTAAAGATACCTCCTGGACATCTTCGCTCTTTCTCCCCGTCTCTACCAAGGATGACCCTGGCACAGCCCTGATTCGGAGGGTAATATTACTTTTCAGCACCTTTCTACTTCCAAGCCAACACTGAGCTGTATTTTCTTCCAGGCTTTGCAGCATGCTTTTTACCCTGTTGGACTCAGGCAAAGCTAGTCTCCATTTTAATCGGTGTATTTTCCACAGGAAATTAATGTATTGTTTCCCCAAAGCTATTTCAGTCTGTAAACCTCACTGCAGTCTGCCCAGTTGCACGTTATTTCAGCCAGCCAAACGAATCTAGTGCCCCTGTCAGTCCTCTTCGTAGTTTTAGCCAAGGGAATTGCGTCAGGCTAAGATTTACTGCTTGGATCCTCCAAATGACAGTCTTCTGCAAAAGATCTGGCAGCTGAACATCCCTGGGGTTTTTTTCCCAAGGAAGCCTGCATACAGAGAGAATACAGTGTTTTCCTAATTGTTGTGTTCGTTCTCTGGCTGTATGTGTATCATGGTACCTACAGATACCAGGATAGGTACTCTGTATGGACTGTATGTGTGCCATGATACCTACAGATACCAGGATATTCTGTCTTTGTGGATTTGTATATGTTTAAAAGTCTTTTCAGTCAATATTTTGGGATTTTTAAAATTAGCATGGGTAGTTTGAATTCTTCCTTTTTTTTTCAGGAGGCATTAATAAAATGGCAGCAGGGGCGCAGCTGCGCTTTTAGGGTGACAAGCACTTGCAAATGATGACGATCCCTTCCCTGAGCCGTTCTCTGCTGGGATGACAAGTAGCTGGCGGCTGTCAGGTCTATGTAGGAAATCTCCACAGCAGCTCTGAGAATGTTTATTGTAGGGAGAGAACTTTTGCCCTGTGAAGTCACCTCCTACTAGTCACCAGTAGGTTTCTGATATTCTATCACAGGAAATTCCTGGTGGACCACAAAAGCAATCCCCTGAGTCCAGCTGCTGGTGGGGGGGGAGAAGCAGTGCACCGCAACGCCGGGCTGAGCCCCAGCCTCCAGCATGGAGCAGAGCACCTGTGCCCTGCAAAATGCAAACTCTGTGCTCCTCAAACAATGTTGAAATGAACTATACAGGGGGGCAAGGGTCAAGTGAACCATTATTGTGCTGCATTTTATGCAAACAAAAAAATGTATGAGAGGATGTGCTTTGTATTGTAACAAGGTACTGTAAGATTATATTTAGGCTTCATGTCTTTGAAGCCCTTGGTAACACGACGGTATAATCACAGCTCTTGATGTTAATGAGGAAGTTATATTAGAAGGTACTCTGTCTAACTGGGAACAGTGTAGGAAGAATTAATAACCTTTACCAGAGCATATAAAACCGGCTATCCAGACCTCGAAAGCTAGCTGTATCAGCTGAATAGATACACGTTTCTGCAAAGGAGAAAGGAGAAAGACAGCAATTGACAATTACTTTTCTCATCTTTGGATGCAAAGGCCTTGCTTGTCAGACACCTGCTCTTTTTCCTATACGCCTTGCAGGGCACAGCCCTCATTAACACTCCATTTTCCTCTGCTCTTTTGCCAGAGTTTCAGATATTCAACCACAGTAGCTACTGCAGTAAATGAGAAATAACCTTTATCTGCCTGAGTTAGTGCACAACAGGGAAACAGCCTTGAAAAGAGGAGCACCAGGTATGTGGCTGGATGCTGTAGGGCTGAGTGTCATCTAAAAGGCAACAAAATCTTTCTTTCTTTTAAAGATAGGGATGCTGTGGGAGCAAAATACCAACCCCTGCTAAAAATATGTGCCATGCTTCCAGAGAGCTGCTATTAGCTCCTAACTGATGGCTGATTTCATCCGCCTCCAACATCAGGATGTGTGAATCTTGTGAAAAGGGTGCTCTCTGGGTCTTGCAGGTTTTCGATGCCTCACTCCTTGTTTGCTGCTCCTGAAGAGCTCCTCTGTTCATTGACTTTTGCATCACCTGCCGTCCCTGACAAGCCTTGTCAGAGCAATCTGTGCCGGTGTGTGTAGGCGCGAGCAGCAAGGAGCCAGCGCTCTGGGCATCAGCTCCTTTAACCAGAGCAGTGCAGTGGAACAAAACTATGCTTGAAGAGGTTGTGTGTTTTGGGACTTTGGTGGTGGTGGGTTTTTTTAGAGTTAATGTGTGTGGCTACCTCCTCCTTTTTTTTTTTTTTTTGCACATAATATTTTGGGAGGGGAAAACTGGTTGTGGCTGATCATAAGCCCTGTGGCAGCCTGCAGCAGCTGCCCCAGGTTCTTTTGCAATCCCAGAGCACGTAGTCTCTAGATGTTCTCCAAAGGTGCCCATGTGGCTCCGAAGCATATGCACCCTCTTATAAAAGTGACTTACTGAGAAGTGATGGGCTGGGTAGGGCCTGTAGAGAAGTCAGATGGGCAATTTTGAAAACCTTACCCCTTATTTCAAAAGAAAGGAAAACGTGAGGCAATCGCAGCTGATTCAGCATCCGGCAATCTCAGCCAAGTCATATTTTACCTCTTCCCTTCCCTCCCCACACAAAACTTCCAGGAAAACCTGCAAAGAAAAAGGCATATGTGGGTAGGAGGAGACCTACTTTTAATTTCTGTACCTCCTATTCAACACAATGCCACACAATGCACAGGATGCGAATATCCCAAGGCACCTTACACAATACAAGTAACAAAAGCACACGCACATGCACCAGAAGGGGGGGAGCGGCAAGCGTGTTATAAAACAAAATGCAGGTAAAGTTGTCTGTAAAATGCTTATGAAAAAAAATCATCTTTAGGAAGGAGAAAGGGGGGGGGGGGGGGGGATGGAGAAATATTCATTCAGGTGATCACAAGAATTTGATTTCCATTTCAGAGCAGGATTTGTCTGGTTTTCTCTATCATGTTGAACACGGTGGCCAGATCCAGAGACTGGCACAATGCATCCTCGGTGCAATGTCCACTGATGCTCCCCTGATACTATACTGGTGAGTTAGGTGGTGTGAGTTGATGGTTGGACTTGATGATCCTTGAGGTCTTTTCCAACCTTTATGATTCAATGATTCTCTGATTCTGTCTATAGAGCAAGCTGGAGCCAGCACTGAGTCATGTAACGGCTGCAATGACAGCAAGCAGCAATTGCCGTGGTTGGAAGGATGTCATGGCTATTCCTTGTCTCCCCTTGTTTTGGCTGTGGAGACTGTGTGTAGGAGCTGCTCACTCCGACAGACCCACCACCTCCTCTGGTTAAAAAAGAGGGGACAGGACCAAAACCACTATTCTGATGAAATAGTGCAAAGTATTTGGCGAAACACCCAGCATTCAGGCTACTGTGAGCACCAGCTGTGTGCTCCAGAGCTTGGTTAGAGAAACCTAAGTTTTCTTCAACCTTCTGGCTGATGCATGGCTCTACGTTTCGGTTAGAAAGACAGTGTTGAGGGTGACGCACCTGGAGCCTTGCGTGACCTGCTCCTGCTTGCAGGCTCATGCACAAGATGCTGGTAAAGGCATTTACAAAATCCATGTATCCTTGAGAGCTTGGAATGTATTCTGTGTTTTGGAACAGGAATAAAAGCAAAACATTTGAAATAAAAAGTGAGAGACAAGATCTTTACATTCTTGATTAAAAGGACTTTTTTTTTAAATGTAGAGGGCTTCATAACTAGATAGGAAACACTAGATGATTTTTAGTCATAACAATGTTAGCTGGAGCATGAAAATCAAATGTGAACATACAGAGGCAGAAAGGAGAAACTGCAGGAAATTTAAGCGGGATGTAACCACGAATCACTTCTCCCTGTGGAATGTGCTCCTTGAAGTAACTTATTACACATTACTTTGGGTTTAAGAACAAATGAAGCTGGCAATTTATATTACATTTACATGTTGATGGATAGTTGCTATGAGTGTGGTTTAATTATAGTGGGCAAATATTATAATTTTCAACATCTTAGCTGCCTAATTATGAATCCAAACCAGTGAGCAATACAAAATTCTACCTTAAAAGACATTTGGTTGCCACATTAAATCCATGCTTGGTGGAATGTTACTGGTAAATTTTGGTTTTTTTTTTAAAAAAAGGAAAAAAAAGAGGAACAAAGTGTTACCTTAGCTGTGTGTAGTGGTATCTTTTACATTAAGAAGATATTTAGGGTTTTTTAAGGTATGTATGAAAATGATTTTGTTCTAGGTAAATGAATGTTACTTAAAGAATTAGTTTCTACTTCGTGTGTGTTTGCACATTGTAACTGAAGTTTTGTGTTTTAATGGGAGATTGGATAAATAAATACCCCCTCCTTCAGCAGGGTCCAGCCCAACCCTCCAGCGAGCTCCTCACCTGCTGCCTGTGCCCCGTTCCCACACAGCTCTGCAGAGCCTGGCCTTGGCTGGTACCTTGGAACCCTGGCCAGCTCAGGAAAAGGAGTCATTTCTTGCCTGGACGTTGAACTGAGTGGTAAAATTGACCAAAAGTGAATCAGTAGGTTAGTTCCAGTAAGTTATTTCATTTTTCTTGTGTTGAAAAAATTTGACTTGGCTAAATGCCATGATTTGCCTAGAAAGATGCTGAACACCAACGACGCCTGCTCTGTGAAAGCAGCCTGTACCGTGCACCAACACCTTTTTAGCATGTTCTAGTGTCTGTGAGTGGGCTCTTACGAATCTATCTTTCTGTAGTAGAATAACTCCCAAAGCTTATCCCATAGATACTCTGCATATAGTCTTCTTGCAGAAGACAGAACTTTTATCTGAGTGTGAAATGTGTTGGATACATTTCCAGTCATCCAGAATCCAAATTCCTGCATGGACAAGTGGTTAGAAGCAGAGTCAGTTTTTGGAGGGACTTGGCTCTCAGATGGGGATTGGATAGACTAAGGGAAATATTACATTTGCTTACCACTAAACTTTTCTGCAGGTTAAAATTATTCCTGTTCTGCAGTGATGAAACCCAAGACCTTGTTGGGGGACTGGAGTTGTCGGTTTTCATGTCTGTAAAGTCAGAAAGACCGAATCACTGCAAGGTAGCCCTGAGACATGAGGACAGGAATTTAAGGAATATTCCAAGAGTCTGGCCTTATCAACAGAGTTTTGGCTGCTCTGTAGAGAAGCTGTACATCTCACACATGGGCTACAATACCAGTAAATGACTTTAAGCAAAAATTTACTTAATTGAGCAATTAATCCTGTTATTTTCCATAGATCTCATTTTGAATGGAGAGATAGCCTTACTCTGAACAGAGTACAAGCTAAATTGGATCTGCTGTCCTGTAATTCCAAATTTTCAAATTTTCTCCATCACATTCCAGGGGGGGAAAAAAAAAAAAAAAAAAAAAAGGAACCATTTATAAAAAGCTGAATAAAATATCTAAACCCCACATAATGAAAAGTTGACACATTTGATCTTGAGGAGAGAAAGGGTTTTCTGTTGGGGTGATATGCATAGAAAGGAGGAAGCTTCTTGTGAGTAAAGGTACAAAGAGCAGCTTGCTGAAATCTTTGGAGTCTAATAAAGCACAACCCAAGCATGTGTGACTACTTCACACCATGAAACAGGTCTGACACCCCAGTGTTTTTCTGGTGCATGCAGAGCTCTGATGCTGTCCCTGATTAGATACCATCTCGTGACCCAGGTGGACAATGATCACCAACATTGACAACCTCAGCCTGGCAGGGCAGGGGGAAATTGGTCCAAACCCCAAACCCTCATTTTGTGGTTAAGACTTCTCTTCCATTTCAGTTTACTCCAGAACCACAAATGCAAACATCTCAGATTTTGTGGGTTGTTGATACACAGACCCTGAACTCAAGATCAGAGACATCTCCTTCCCCTCCTCTTCTTGTCTGCAATTGTGTTGCACCAGAATCTCACCTAACGGTGGCAAGAATGGTAACCATGATATTTGCTTTCAACTATCTCTAATAATGTCTTCAGAGTAGCAATACCGATTTGGCAGCTTGTGACCCATATTCAGTTTTGATTCATGTTTGCGTTTCCAACTAATGACCTCAAGAAACCAAACCAAACCAAACCAAACTAATCAAACAAACAGAAAACCAAAAAACCAAAACCAGCCCCAAAACCTTCTATTTCTACCCCACCACTGCAGCACAAACAAGTTAGGCAAGACAACATATTCTTCTAAAGCTGCTGGTAAAGGATTGTGCAGTCTTATGCTTAGGAACAACACACAACACAACAGTTTTGTGGTTGTGCTGGTTACTACTGGGAGGAATGAGCAAGTGACTGTGTCACTGACTCCCACATCTTCCAGTAGCGAATTTTATTTTAATAGCTCCCCTTCCTCAGTCTTGAAAAACTAATCTTGGGAAGGTGGGATAAGAACACCGCAATATGTGTCTCAGCTGCAGGTGGTGAGCATGGGCTACTCTGTTCTTAAGACAGGTTTTGGCCAGGAAGCTTCATATCCAGCAGACATTCTCATATTTGTATCATTAGAAAAAAAAACAAAGTATCTATCTGTGAGTGTTTGAACAAGACCTGCAGTCATTGTCTCAGCTATAAAGTGACTCAGTACAGCAGCAATGACAGCTATGAGGAGAGGAATCCTTACATCCTACCCAAGGGAGTAAGAGGGAATCTCTGGCACATCCCTGCGCACAGTTCGATGCCAGGCAGCTTCTGTGGGACACAGCAGGACTTAAAGGTGAAGTACAAAGCAGGGGGGAGCACGGGTGTGTGTTTTGCTTTAACTGTTCTGCAGTGCACAAAGGAGAGCTAGTTTTTCCTCCTGATTTCTTTTTCCTCTCTGCTTGTGTTTGTTTTGTTTGTTTTGTTTTGTTTTGTTTTGTTTTTTAACATCAGGCATTTTGATTTTGCTTGTCCCTGGAAGACTCTGTGACCAAGCTGAAATAATAATAATAATAATAATAATA
>NW_010142965.1:10024-13499 GCF_000699245.1 Pterocles gutturalis | reverse complement strand
CTCAGGTCTATTGCGACTTGTCCCGACAGGAGGAAGGAGCCCCGGCCCACATAACCCAGCCCAGATGTTTCCTTCCGATGATCCCACTCACACCCCTGTCCCTTCCTTTTCCCCTTCCCAACCTCCTCCCCACTTCCCCTTTGTCTCTTCCCTTTCCCCCCTTCGCCTTCCCCTCCTCACTGACCCTCCCAGGCACAGCACAGAAAGCAGAGAGAGGGGCAGCCAGAGGTCAGGAGCACATTTTAGGCAGAAGCCACGGTGCTTCAGGGAAGCCCAGGGGAAGGGAAGGACTGGCCATGTCAACGCACCCGGGCAGTTCCTCCACATTTACCCCCACGCCCGATGTCCTTGTCTCCTTTCAACAGCCTAACCCTTTCCTCAGCCTCTGCCTGGCAACGTTTAAGCCAAGTGGCCGAAAATGTGCTGCAAAACCCTGATCGAGGCATGCTGCTCCCTCCAGGCCCGCAGCTCCTGCAAGGCACATGTGCCTCTTCCGCAGGGAATTAGCAGGGCGCTGGTTCTGCTCACTGCAGACTTAGTCCATTGGGATGGGATCTGTCGGAGCCCCCTGTGTGGGGCTGCAGGCTCCCTTCCTCTTCGTTTGAATGAATGTTTGCAGTGAGTATCCAAATCCCCTTCAACAGCTTTCCAAATATCAGTTTTTCACAGGAAAACACTTTTTTTTTTTTTTAAATCTGCAAACCTCTCCTCAGTAATACAAACAAGGACCTGCTCCAAGCAGGGGCCACGGGCAGGGTGGTGAACATAAGCAGAGGTTACACCCATTTAGTCACATGTGTAAGCCGTAGACTGAAAAAAAATCCAATTTTTTTTCCTTTTGAAAGCCTCATCATACTGATATTCTGGGGCCAAACTCCCCCTGGACATCTTTGCAATCTTCCCACGTCAGAGTGCCAGACGTGACCTGGGGCATCATCCCAGACACAAGAATTAGGGCTGTGGCACAGCCCTGGGATGCTGTTTCCCTTGTTGGAAAACAGGGCTTGTTTTTAACTTCCATAGGTGAAAGACTGATGGACTGATGTCCCATGTACCCCGACAACATGCAAACTGCCTGAGCCATCCTCCAGAGGATGGCCCACAGGACACCGCTGTGGCAGGAGTCAAACAACCTCTGATGATGCACCAGGCCAGCAGTTCTCACCTGGTGTTGCAAATGGTGTTTGCATTCCGATTTCCCTGTGTTGGAGTGGTGTTTCCACCTCCGCATGGGATAGGGACCTCCGGGCCCATGACTCAATGTTACCCAGATTATTTCAAAATGCTCAGGTGTTTTTGAAGGTGCAGCTGAGGGTCAAATTTTCAGAAGAGTTACCAGCACCTCCACAGATGCTCAGCACCCTTAACCCAGCCCTGTGCTTCTGAAAACCTGGTTGCCCATATGGGGGTTGAGAGGAGAAGGGAGGTTTGCCAAAAGCCTGGCTCCAGCCATGAGAGCTGGTCCTTTCCAAACTTCCAGCCCAGGTGGGTGCAGGTTAAAAATAAGCCTTAGGCACACTGCAGCCCTCTGGGGATCACAGGGTCAGCAAAACCGAATTTTCCACTACAGGTATTTAACAATATTTCAATATTTCTACTAAAAAAAATTGTTAAGAGGAGGCAGCAGTTATAATGACAGCAACAGGGCCATGAGACTGTACCAGCTCTGCCTCTGTAAAAGGGCATGAAGTGCTCTCTGGTTCAGCCTTCAAAAGTCCAAACACACTCCCATCTTGCCATCCTCAGTCCTTGGATGGTGCTGCTGAAGGCGAGAGAGTTTTTGCAGTGGCAACACAGCTGGACCTGAAGGTTTTTTGCAGGTTCCCGGTCCATCCGCTTGAGAACAAGAAAGCTAGAGGTGAATGTGCAGCCTGCTCACCACACACATGGCCTGAACAGCCCCGGGGGTGCTCAAACCTCTCAGGAGTCACA
Source organism: Pterocles gutturalis (assembly GCF_000699245.1). NCBI lineage: Eukaryota > Metazoa > Chordata > Aves > Pterocliformes > Pteroclidae > Pterocles > Pterocles gutturalis. Next base: position 11,567 of record NW_010142965.1, on the reverse strand, counting down.
AACGGCCCAGGGTCGAGATCCTCCAAAAGCGCGGTGCTTACCCCAAGCCTTTTACCCTAAAAGATGGATGTAAATGCAAAAGAGTGTTTCCCTTTTTCATTCATCCCCATTCTTGGGATTAGCTTTAGAAGTTTTGTTCTGCCATTTATCTTCACTTGTTGGAGATGTCTTGACAAACTCCTGAGAATTAATTTCCCATCAGCTTTTTGCCTCCTCTTCTTGAACTGGCAGGTCAGATCTCACCATATGCATTAGAAGAGGTTATCTGGATGGGCCACCCTGCTCCATTGTCCCTTCTTATGCCTGTCCCTGTCCCAGCAGGAAAACAGTGTCATGCACATGGAGAGAGCACTGAGGGAATCAGACTCCTCTCCTGAGCAGCCCTCCACTCCCTGCCTGTCATCAATCATTGCATCCCGCTGCCAAAACCAATACAATTGGATCAGGACCAATACACGGGGTGTTTCCTGCGAGTCAGAAGTGTGCCTTTTAGTTTAATATATTCCCAATGTTGATCCTATTAGCAGGAAAAATCAATCAATCACTGTCAGCAAACATCACCAGCCTACAGATTGATCACAGTGTCAGGATTGTTGGAGGATTCTGCAGATGCAGAAGGCATTTGTTAAATGCTATTTTCAGAAAGACATATACATATATGTATAAGACACACATTTATACAAGTCTTTGTCTGCTTAAAAAAGAAAAAACCCACGGTTCCTTTTTTGGTGGTTGTTTTTTGTTTTTTGTTTTTTGTTTTTTTTTACAAAAGCAGTCACGGTGCTAGTCACTTTTATAAGAAAAATCCTTTTGAGTAGGAAATTAGCAGAGTTTTGGGAGGGGGGAGCTTGTTTTGTTCCTCCTGAGGGATTCAATGCTGTGCCTAAAAGAACAGAGCCGGGAAGCATTATGTACCATAGGGGTAGGAAGGCTGTAGATCCTTTCCAGAGAGTGGAGCTGAGGCAGCAAAAGCCATCAGCATGCTCTGTGGGAGAGATAAGTCACCAAGGTGTGAATTCAGCCATCCCCCTCCAATGCTCAGCCTCCATTTAGGACTGTGCTGAATAGCCCACCAAGTTTCTCTCTCCACACCCTCCACTCCTTTCCCCCAGCAGAAATAATTCAACTCTAATGCCGCTCAAGCACCACAGAAAGGAGATTTCCTCTGCAACAGGCAGTGCAGGGCCCTGAGTGCACCAGGATTTTAGGAACCTGTTCCCCATCCCAAACTCGGTCTCCATCCCAAACTCGGTCTCCATCCCAAACCCAGGAAAGCCCAGTGACCCCAAGGGCCAGGCAGAAGTCAGCATTTTCCCTTGCCAGCCAGGGCTTCTCAGCGACAGTGGAAAGCGGGTGAGCTCCCGGCTCTCTGTGCACTGTGAGTGGCAGGGTGCCCCCAGCACAAAAGGCACACAAAGAGGGGGGTGAGGGAGCCTTGCCTGGGGGTAGCATCCCAGAGGGATGGGGGAAATCTTTTTCCTAGTCAGAATGCTACCACAGCAGGCACAAAATGTGGTGGTGGTGGGGGGGGGGAGGGTAGGGA